>NC_057795.1:527294979-527451094 GCF_018294505.1 Triticum aestivum
GCCCTAACGAGGTATCCCAACAAGATATCTAGTATCTCTATAAAAGCAAAAAGAGCGGAGATACTAATCCACCATATACATACATATCTCTTAAAGCTCACAATCAACAAACAAAGTAGCTTAAACTACTCTATCTCCACCATACCCTCCTTCTTAGGAAGCAACAAATGATATCAAACTTGAGACAGAACAATAAAATGCCCCCAACATTTCTGATTGAATCCGTCCGGTCCTAGCGCATTATTTTGTGTTAGCATTAATCTTGACATTAGTTGTACACATGCATGTGTGCACGTTGTGTGAGTTCAACCCAGTCATTGCACGTATGCATGGTTGATTAATATACTCCCTCCGTTCCTAAATACTTGCCTTTCTAGGCATTTCAACAAGTGACTACATACGAAGCAAAATGAGTGAATCTACACTCTAAAATATGTCTACATACATCCGTATGTAGTAGTCATTTAAAATGTCTAGAAAGACAAATATTTAGGAACGGAGGTAGTAGGAATTAGTGCATGCATTGAGTCGGTTGAGCAGTGGCCGGCCGGCCGAGTCCTCCGCAGGATGGAGCGATTTCAGGGAGAGGTGGATGCGTGCCAACGGGTTGTTAACTGTAGCTTAGTGCATGGGTTGGTTCGTTAGTGGCCGAACGTGGATGCCGGTTAGTGGTGTGAGTTTGTGGCACAAGGTGCCTGAGTCCCTTATATATGTGCTGCTGTGAGTCAATGGAAAAGAGGCCGTGAGGGCACAAGCAAAAATGTAGCCATTGTGAAAGCCAAGAAAGAGAGCCCACGGCAAAGCCGGTTTGTGTTCTTCCTTGGTACATGCGCGTGTGCGTGTGTGTGTGTTCTTGAGTTCCACCATTATGTGTTTGTGTGTGTGTTCTTGAGAGAAACCACAAGAGAGTTGAGAGAGGAGGAAGAACAAGTGGCGCTGTGAGAGGCGGCGTCAACAATTGGCATCAGAGCCTTGTCGATCCTAGGCGATGGTGGCGGCGCGGCGGTGCAACATGGACGTCGTTGGCGGCGCAATGCTGCTAGTGGCCGGTGCATGTCTTCATCATCATCGAGCTGCGTCATGAGTGATGGAGAAAGGTATGTTGTTCGGTAAGTTGCGGCACCGGCGGCAAGGAGGTGATGGCCATGGAGCAGAGGCCATTGCCACGACGAGTTCCATGTCCGAGTCGTCGTGAAGGTGTGTCATCGTCGACAACATGGAGGCGAGAGTCACCGACGAGTTGCGTCACCGACGACGAACTTGGAGGCGAGTCATCGGTGAGTTGCGGCACCGGTGGCGCACATGTGGCTGCGGTGAGATGCCGCGGCAAGAAGGTAGTGATTCATATAGAGCAGTTGATTAGTCCATGTCAAGATTAGGATGGAAATTGTTATCATTAATCTTTTTTTTAGGGGATGTTATCATTAATCTTGACATTGGTTGTACACATGCATGTGTGCACGTTGTGTGAGTTCAACCCAGTCATTGCACGTATGCATGGTTTTTTTAACAGAGTACAGACGTAAGTGCTCACGCGCATACACTCATCTTTATGAACGCACACATGCACACCCTACCCCTATGAGCACCTTCGAAAGACTGAGCCGGCATATCATCTCCCACTGAATGCGCATCGCCGAAAATCCTGAAATAATCCAGGAATAAATGCGAGCACCATGATTTGAACCCTGATGGGCTGAGGATACCACAATCCCTCTAACCATCCAACCACAGGTTGGTTCGCGCACGTATGCATGGTTGGTTAGTATAGGAATTAGTGCATGCATTGAGTCGGTTGAGCCGGCCGAGTCCTCCGCAAGATGAAGCGATTCCAGGGAGAGGTGGATGTGTGCCAGCGGTTAGTGGCCGAACGTGGAGGCCGGTTTGTGGTGTGAGTTCGTGGCACAAGGTGCCTGAGTCCCTTATATATGTACTGCTTTGAGTCAATGGAAAAGAGGCCGTGAGGGCACAAGCAAAAATGTAGCCATTGTGAAAGTCAAGGAAGAGAGCCCACGGCAAAGCCTGTTTGTGTTCTCCCTTGGTACATGCGCGCGCGTGTGTGTTCTTGAGTTCCACCATTGTGTGTGTGTGTGTGTTCTTGAGAGAAACCACAAAAGAGTTGAGAGAGGAGGAAGAACAAGCGGCGCCGTGAGAGGCGGCGCCAACATTTTGTTCCATATGGGCAATGGCCCAAACACTTATTTTTCCAGAAAAGTTGTCAATACAGCTATCTCGTAGGGAGAGAGTTGGGGTGTATCATCGATAATGCCCTCATCCATTGTTACAAAATGGGACAATAGAGAACCAACATTTTCCTTATAATAACTTGTGATGTAAGATAATAGACATAGCTCCTGTGCGACATCTTTGAGGTGCAATGGAAGGAGTGCGACATAGTTGACAAAAATAGCTCCGGTGCTACGTTTCAGAAGCCCAAATAGCCAAGGCCCACTCGGGCGATTAAACTGGTCGTCAACGGGAGTGAGATTATGTTTAAGACATATGGGTCCCACTTGGCCGTGCATCACGTGAAACGTGTCCCCATGTCTGTCTGAACGTGTACCCCTCCCACCCCCTCTTCGTTCTCAGCGGTGAGCCGGCGACGACGGCGGAGATTTTGTTCCCGGTGATAGCAGCGCGAAGCTTTCGTTCTCGGCGACCGCGGCGGCTGTGGTGAGTGAATCCGGAACCCTGTCCCGTCCCCCCGTTCCTCTCCGTGTCGAGCTAGATCTCACCACATCACCTCTGTTTCCCTCTGTTTTTGGTGTTTTTGGTCGATTTGATCCAGATTTGGGTGGGTGGGAGGAGGGCTGACCGCGATGGAGCCGACAGAGAAAACAACATCGACTAGGTAATCCCTTCATGTGCATCGAGTTTTGCCTCGTCTGCTTCCGCTAGCTCACCTCACACTGCCGTGCCATTGACAAACAGGGGGATGGTGCTCGGACGTTTGAATTCACTGTGTAGTTCCTTCCTTCTAAGGCGAATCTAGGTGATGGTAGCATGCGGGACATAGAGAGAGATACAATTGTGAAGTGGGAGATCGATTTTGCAGAGATTGATCCACAAGAACTACAGAGCATGGAAGAGAAGGCCGTGAAGAATGTGGTGGAAAAAATTGGGGAAAGCATTTTTTGGGGTCCAGAGCAAGAGGTAGCATTGTTACGGGTTGATAATTGGAAAGGAGAGTATGTGAGAATTGAGGATGGTGAAGAGATAGTTGATGAAATCGATCGACAATATGGTTGGACAACCAAACAGACCATGTTTCATGCAGAGCTTGTTGATCTGAAATCAGATTCTAAGGTTGGATATGTGCCCTCAAAGTTAGTTTCACAGATGGTAGATGATGATTGGGCTTCGGAGAGGCAGATAATGCCCATTTGTATAGGTGAAGTGACAGTATTACCTGAGGGGGGTGATGCAGAAGAGGGCTCTGATGGTGTTGCAAGGGTTGTTTCTGTTGATTGGAATTTAGTAGAATTAAATGACCCAACTGATTTAGTCATTGCACCAATGGATGACACTGAGATGGCCAATTTTTTTGGCATTCCAATAGCTGATGAAGATAAGGAGGAGAAGGATGGTGAATCTAGTATGCCTACCGATACTGATGCTAACAGAGATAGAACTGAAGATGTGGATGGACAGCTGATGGAAGATGATGTGGATGATGCACATGATGATGAGTTGGTAAATGTGTATGACAAGGAAAACCCTGTTATTGCAGTGGGGAAGTTGTTCCCAAATATGGATGAGTTTAGAATGTGTTTCAAGACTTATGCAGTCAAACATGAGTTTGATGCCAAGACTAAGTGGACTGATAGAAAGAAGTTTTATGCAAGATGTAGAGGTTTTGATGGAAGTGTCAAGCCTTGAAAGTGGTACATATCTGCTAGACGCCAACCTGATGGAAGTACCATTAAGGTGAATCAAATCCAACACCAACATACTTGTATTACAAGTTCACAGATAGTATCAACCATGACATCACAGCTTTGGATTGCAGAAAAGATCACTCTTATTTTAGCCAAGAAACCAAACACTACTACAAAGAAACTTAAAGTAGACTTGGAAAAGCAATAACCCATTAAGGTGAAGTATAACATGGTGTGGAAGGCAAAACAAAGGGCAATGAAACAATTATATGATGACTGGGCAAATACTTTTAGGATGCTTTATAATTCCAAAGCAGAGGTGGAGAAGAGGTCACCTGGCAGTGTTGTGGAGATAGATACCGAAGTAATAGAGGATGGAAGAGTCCTTTTCTCTAAGTTTTTTATGGCTTTAAAGCCTTGTATTGATGGCTTCAAGGCAGGGTGTCGTCCATATTTGAGCATAGACTCATCATTTTTGTCTGGCAAGTGGAATGGTCAATTGGCAGCTTGCAATGCTTTGGATGGACACAACTGGATGTTCCCTGTTGCTATTGGCTTATTTCAGTCAAAGACAGAGGTCTCGTGGGCATGGTTCATGATGTGGTTGCATAGGGCCAGTGTCACCTTTGGCAGTCTACACAGATGCATGCAAAGGGCTAGAAAACGCAGTGAAGAATGTTTTCCCCCATTGTGAGCAGAGGGAGTGCTTCGGCCATATGTGGATGAATTTGATCAAAAATTCAGAGGTGAAGAATTTGGTCGCATGTGGCCAGCAGCAAGATCTTACACTAAACAAACACGTTCATATCATCTTGGTAAGATAATGACAACATGCCCTGAGTTTGGTCCATGGGTGAACACCTACCATTCTCTATTATGGTATAGGTCAGGATTTAACACTGCCATCAAGTGTGATCATATCAACAACAACTTGGCAGAGAGTTTTAACAACAAGGTGAAGCAGTTAAAAAATTTGCGTGTGCATGACATGGTTGACCAAATCAGGATCATGATCATGCGCTTATGGGAATTGAGAAGAAGGATTGGTGATTGTCTACAAGGGGATAAGCTTCCTGCAGTGGTACAACAGGTGGTCAACAGGAGCAGAAATCTTACACATTTGTCTGTTGAAAATCTTCTATGTGGGGTGCTGAAGTTAGAGATACCAAAAGTGGTAGAAGGCATGTTGTTAACACTAAAATGCATGATTGCACTTGTTTGGAGTGGCAACACACTGGGAAACCATGTGATCATGCCATACTTTTCTTGGCCTCCCGACCTAAGATAAACATGCACCCATATTTGCACGAATATTACTCAGTAGCAAGATTCAAGGCTGCATATGCAACTCCAATTCCAGCCCTTACAGATCAGTCTCAGTGGCCTGAAGTGGAAATTGAATTTTCCATGTGTCCTCCCCTAACAAAAAGAAAGACTGGTAGGCCTATAGAGAGTAGATTCAAGGCATGGTTTGAGAAAGGTGGGAGTAGTAAAAAGGGAAAAGGAAAGAAGGATGGAAAGCCAAAAAGGTCCCAAAAAGGTAACAAAAATAGATGCAAGTTGTGCCAGGAACTTGGGCACTGAGTTGGATCTCCCAAATGTTGTTACACTCCTAAAAGGCCAAAGTATGTGGGCATATGTTTGCATTGTTTACTATTTTGTTGCATTTTTCAATTACTAACTAGTTGACATGCTTTATCTTTTTAGGAGGAAGCGTGCGGGTGAGCCCTTTGTTGTTGAAGAGTGTTGGCCAAAGAAAAAGGCAAGAGGCAATGGCTGTAGAAGAAAGAGAAGTTTTGGTGAAACAATACACATTCAACCAGACTTGGATGGTGTGGTGCAAAATGAACAAGACTTGGATGCTACTGCAAGATGAGCAAGATTTTGATGTTCTGGTGCCAACTAAAGATATGGGTACCTCTAAAGATATTCCAGTTGATGTTGTGCAAGCTGAGCCTATGTTGGAAGTTGAGTTGCCAACTGAAGATATTCCAGCTGATGTGGTGCCAACTGAGCCTATATTGGAAGTTGTGTTGCCAATTGGTGATATTGGGTCCGATGATACTGCAACTGTTGTGGTGCGAAATGAAGCTGCTGTTCCAGGCTCCAGTGAGGAAAATCAAGACCTTGAGTGAACTGGGTGTTGTACAATAAAAAACAAGCATTGGTAAAAAGAAGAAGAAGAAATTGAGTGGTAGGAAGAAGCAGAAGTGGTAATTTGTTGAAACTTGTGTATTGCTACTATGCTGTAGTAATAAAACCTTGGCTGAATTTGTGTAATGGTATTTTTACTTTGATATGATGTGTATTTGTGTTATAATATTCAAGTTTGAGCCAAAGTTCAAATTTGAGCCAAAATTCAAATTCAAAGTTATTTGGTCTCTGGTATTGGTGTTACAATGATTTCTGGACTATTATGCATGTTAGTTGATTAATCGGAGTACTTTTATTATGTGAAACTCTGGACATGAAAAATGTGCTCCACATGAGCTCCAAAACCCCTCCAAAGCTAGGGAAAACAGACCCAATTGTAACCAAGTTTTTTTTGACCTTCTCTAAATGAGCCGAAAAAAGAAACTTGACATCTGGTGTGTGTATATAAGAGTCCTTCTTGATATTGAATCGTTTCGATCAAGTATGACATGTTTAACACTAAACCCTAGCTCACTTCTCTTCAAAACCCTACAACCTCGTTCTTGATAGCCATCTTTTGTGAAGGTTTTCTCATGAAAATATCCGTAGCCCAAGTTTCTTATTTTTCCTAGATACTTAGTCACATAGAATGATGATAGGCACAAGTTTTATATTTTTTTGATTTTTTTGAATTAGTTATGCTCAACCCTAACCGTTGAAAACCTCTCAAAACCCCATCAAAACCCCGCACTCCTCTAGGCCACTGGATCGCTGTGAATGGACGCTCTGGATGAGGCACTAGGGCTATGTCAGCGATCCGCGGGTTGCACTCTGATTGGCTAATTCGAAGATGTTGAATATTATAACATGCAGCATTCTGGGCCATTGGATGGATGTGAATATAAGCAACAGTCTGGATCAGGAGCCACGTCACAGATTCGCAGGCCGCGCTTTCATTGGCTGGTCGTTTTAGCCCATTTTTATGTTGTTTTTTTAGACACAGACTAAGCAGGCTTGCCATGTGTTGTTGGGCTTCATTAAAGCGGCCCACCCATTGGACCGGTGGACAACACGCTGCATTTGAGCAGCCCTGAAAAGCATGCACGCGTGCAGCCCTGCCACGGCCGCCCTCGCAGTGTTCGACGTTGGATGCATGGCATCGAGCACGCCCGCCAACACCCTCGTCGCATTATGGCTATTACGCATTGTACATGGGTCTAGATGCTCAACCATCGTTAGCCGCTGCATGCATGGCATGGATCTCATCTCTCGACGCATTTTAATTGCTAGAGTGCTACGCGGGGGCCGTACTACCACAATGCATCCGCGTGTACACACGGGTTGGCTCGGGTGCGATGCCACATTTGCCCGTTTCCCATGCCATTACTGAAGGAAATATGCCCTAGAGGCAATAATAAAGTTATTATTTATTTCCTTATATCATGATAAATGTTTATTATTCATGCTAGAATTGTATTAACCGGAAACATAATATATGTGTGAATATATAGACAAACAGAGTGTCACTAGTATGCCTCTACTTGACTAGCTTGTTAATCAAAGATGGTTATGTTTCCTAACCATGAACAAAGAGTTGTTATTTAATTAACGGGATCACATCATTAGTTGAATGATCTGATTGACATGACCCATTCCGTTAGCTTAGCACCCGATCGTTTAGTATGTTGCTATTGGTTTCTTCATGACTTATACATGTTCCTATGACTATGAGATTATGCAACTCCCGTTTACCGGAGGAACACTTTGTGTGCTACCAAACGTCCCAACGTAACTGGGTGATTATAAAGGTGCTCTACAGGTGTCTCCAAAGGTACTTGTTGGGTTGGCGTATTTCGAGATTAGGATTTGTCACTCCGAATGTCGGAGAGGTATCTCTAGGCCCTCTCGGTAATGCACATCACTTAAGCCTTGCAAGCATTGCAACTAATGAGTTAGTTGCGAGATGATGTATTACGGAACGAGTAAAGAGACTTGCCGGTAACGAGATTGAACTAGGTATTGGATACCGACGATCGAATCTCGGGCAAGTAACATACCGATGAAAAAGGGAACAACGTATGTTGTTATGCGGTCTGACCGATAAAGATCTTCGTAGAATATGTAGGAACCAATATGGGCATCCAGGTCCCGCTATTGGTTATTGACCGGAGACGTGTCTCAGTCATGTCTACATTGTTCTCGAACCGTAGGGTCCGCACGCTTAAAGTTACGATGACAGTTTCTTTATGAGTTTATGTATTTTGATGTACCGAAGGTTGTTCGGAGTTCCGGATGTGATCACGGACATGACGAGGAGTCTCGAAATGGTCGAGACATAAATATTGATATATTGGACGACTATATTCGGACACCGGAATTGTTCCGGGTGATTTCGGAGAAAACCGGAGTGCCGGGGGGGTTACCGGAACCCCCCGGGAGAGTTAATGGGCCACATGGGCCTTGGTGGGAAGAGAGAGGGGCGGCCAGGGTGGGCCGCGCGCCCCCTCTCCCTCTGGTCCGAATTGGACTAGGAGGGGGGGCGGCGCCCCCCTTTCCTTCCCCCCTCTCCTCCTTCCTTCCCCCTCCTAGTAGGAGTAGGAAAGGAGGAGTCCTACTCCTACTAGGAGGAGGATTCCTCCTCCTTGGCGCGCCCCAAGGGGCCGGCCGGCCTCCCCCCTTGCTCCTTTATATACGGGGGCGGGGGGCACCCCATAGACACACAAGTTGATCTTCGTGATCGTTCCTTAGCCGTGTGCGGTGCCCCCCTCCACGATATTACACCTCGGTCATATTGTAGCGGTGCTTAGGCGAAGCCCTGCGACAGTTGAACATCAAGATCGCCACCACGCCGTCGTGCTGACGGAACTCCTCCCCGAAGCTTTGCTGGATCGGAGCCCGGGGTGCGTCATCGAGCTGTACGTGTGTCAAGAACTCGGAGGTGCCGGAGTAACGGTGCTTGGATCGGTTGGACCGGGAAGACGTACGACTACTTCCTCTACGTTGCGTCAACGCTTCCGCTTCGGTCTACGAGGGTACGTAGACAACACTCTCCCCTCTCGTTGCTATGCATCACCATGATCTTGCGTGTGCGTAGGAAAATTTTGAAATTACTACGTTCCCCAACAGTGGCATCCAGCCTAGGTTTTATGGTTTGATGTTATATGCACGAGTAGAACACAAGTGAGTTGTGGGCGATATAAGTCATACTGCTTACCAGCATGTCATACTTTGGTTCGGCGGTATTGTTGGATGAAGCGGCCCGGACCGACATTACGCGTACGCTTACGCGAGACTGGTTCTACCGCCGTGCTTTGCACACAGGTGGCTGGCGGGTGTCAGTTTCTCCAACTTTAGTTGAACCGAGTGTGGCTACGCCCGGTCCTTGCGAAGGTTAAAACAGCACCAACTTGACAAACTATTGTTGTGGTTTTGATGCGTAGGTGAGATTGGTTCTTGCTTAAGCCCGTAGCAGCCACGTAAAACTTGCAACAACAAAGTAGAGGATGTCTAACTTATTTTTGCAGGGCATGTTGTGGTGATATGGTCAAGACATGATGCTAAATTTTATTGTATGAGATGATCATGTTTTGTAACCGAGTTATCGGCAACTGGCAGGAGCCATATGGTTGTCGCTTTATTGTATGCAATGCAATCGCCCTGTAATGCTTTACTTTATCACTAAGCGGTAGCGATAGTCGTAGAAGCATAAGATTGGCGAGACGACAACGATGCTACGATGGAGATCAAGGTGTCGCGCCGGTGACGATGGTGATCATGACGGTGCTTCGAAGATGGAGATCACAAGCACAAGATGATGATGGCCATATCATATCACTTATATTGATTGCATGTGATGTTTATCTTTTATGCATCTTATCTTGCTTTGATTGACGGTAGCATTTTAAGATGATCTCTCACTAATTATCAAGAAGTGTTCTCCCTGAGTATGCACCGTTGCCAAAGTTCGTCGTGCCCAGACACCACGTGATGATCGGGTGTGATAAGCTCTACGTCCATCTACAACGGGTGCAAGCCAGTTTTGCACACGCAGAATACTCGGGTTAAACTTGACGAGCCTAGCATATGCAGATATGGCCTCGGAACACGGAGACCGAAAGGTCGAGCGTAAATCATATAGTAGATATGATCAACATAAGATGTTCACCATTGAAAACTAATCCATTTCACGTGATGATCGGTTATGGTTTAGTTGAATTTGGATTACGTGATCACTTAGAGGATTAGAGGGATGTCTATCTAAGTGGGAGTTCTTAAGTAATATGATTAATTGAACTTAAATTTATCATGAACTTAGTACCTGATAGTATCTTGCTTGTCTATGTTGATTGTAGATAGATGGCCCGTGCTGTTGTTCCGTTGAATTTTAATGCGTTCCTTGAGAAAGCAAAGTTGAAAGATGATGGTAGCAACTACGCGGACTGGGTCCGTAACTTGAGGATTATCCTCATTGCTGCACAGAAAAGTTACGTCCTGGAAGCACCGCTGGGTGCCAGGCCTGCTGCTGATGCAACTGACGACGTTAAGAACGTCTGGCAGAGCAAAGCTGATGACTACTCGATAGTTCAATGTGCCATGCTTTACGGCTTAGAACCGGGACTTCAACGACGTTTTGAACGTCATGGAGCATATGAGATGTTCCAGGAGTTGAAGTTAATATTCCAGAAGAATGCCCGGATTGAGAGATATGAAGTCTCCAATAAGTTCTATAGCTGCAAGATGGAGGAGAATAGTTCTGTCAGTGAGCATATACTCAAGATGTCTGGGTATTGTAATCACTTGATTCAACTGGGAGTTACTCTTCCGGATGATAGCGTCATTGACAGAATTCTCCAATCACTTCCACCAAGCTACAAGAGCTTCGTGATGAACTATAATATGCAAGGGATGGATAAGACAATTCCCGAGCTCTTCGCAATGCTAAAGGCTGCGGAGGTAGAAATCAAGAAGGAGCATCAAGTGTTGATGGTCAACAAGACCACTAGTTTCAAGAAAAAGGGCAAAGGGAAGAAGAAGGGGAACTTCAAGAAGAACAGCAAGCAAGTTGCTGCTCAAGAGAAGAAACCCAAGTCTGGACCTAAGCCTGAAACTGAGTGCTTCTACTGCAAGCAGACTGGTCACTGGAAGCGGAACTGCCCCAAGTATTTGGCGGATAAGAAGGATGGCAAGGTGAACAAAGGTATATGTGATATACATGTTATTGATGTGTACCTTACTAGAGCTCGCAGTAGCACCTGGGTATTTGATACTGGTTCTGTTGCTAATATTTGCAACTCGAAACAGGGACTACGGATTAAGCGAACACTAGCAAAGGACGAGGTGACGATGCGCGTGGGAAATGGTTCCAAAGTCGATGTGATCGCGGTCGGCACGCTACCTCTACATCTACCTTCGGGATTAGTATTAGACCTAAATAATTGTTATTTGGTGCCAGCGTTGAGCATGAACATTATATCTGGATCTTGTTTGATGCGAGACGGTTATTCATTTAAATCAGAGAATAATGGTTGTTCTATTTATATGAGTAATATCTTTTATGGTCATGCACCCTTGAAGAGTGGTCTATTTTTGATGAATCTCGATAGTAGTGATACACATATTCATAATGTTGAAGCCAAAAGATGCAGAGTTGATAATGATAGTGCAACTTATTTGTGGCACTGCCGTTTAGGTCATATCGGTGTAAAGCGCATGAAGAAACTCCATACTGATGGACTTTTGGAACCACTTGATTATGAATCACTTGGTACTTGCGAACCGTGCCTCATGGGCAAGATGACTAAAACGCCGTTCTCCGGTACTATGGAGAGAGCAACAGATTTGTTGGAAATCATACATACAGATGTATGTGGTCCGATGAATGTTGAGGCTCGTGGCGGATATCGTTATTTTCTCACCTTCACAGATGATTTAAGCAGATATGGGTATATCTACTTAATGAAGCATAAGTCTGAAACATTTGAAAAGTTCAAAGAATTTCAGAGTGAAGTTGAAAATCATCGTAATAAGAAAATAAAGTTTCTACGATCTGATCGTGGAGGAGAATATTTGAGTTACGAGTTTGGTCTACACTTGAAACAATGCGGAATAGTTTCGCAACTCACGCCACCCGGAACACCACAGCGTAATGGTGTGTCCGAACGTCGTAATCGTACTTTACTTGATATGGTGCGATCTATGATGTCTCTTACAGATTTACCGCTATCGTTTTGGGGTTATGCTTTAGAGACGGCCACATTCACATTAAATAGGGCACCATCAAAATCCGTTGAGACGACACCTTATGAACTATGGTTTGGCAAGAAACCAAAGTTGTCGTTTCTTAAAGTTTGGGGCTGCGATGCTTATGTGAAAAAGCTTCAACCTGATAAGCTCGAACCCAAATCGGAGAAATGTGTCTTCATAGGATACCCAAAGGAGACAGTTGGGTACACCTTCTATCACAGATCCGAAGGCAAGACATTCGTTGCTAAGAATGGATCCTTTCTAGAGAAGGAGTTTCTCTCGAAAGAAGTGAGTGGGAGGAAAGTAGAACTTGATGAGGTAACTATACCTGCTCCCTTGTTGGAAAATAGTACATCACAGGAACCGGTTTCTGTGACGTCAAAACCAACTAGTGAGGAAGTTGATGATGATGATCATAGAACTTCAGATCAAGTTGCTACAGAACCTCGTAGGTCAAACAGAGTAAGATCCGCACCAGAGTGGTACGGTAATCCTATTCTGGAAGTCATGCTACTAGATCATGATGAACCTACGAACTATGAAGAAGCGATGGTGAGCCCAGATTCCGCAAAATGGCTTGAAGCCATGAAATCTGAGATGGGATCCATGTATGAGAACAAAGTATGGACTTTGGTTGACTTGCCCGATGGTCGGCAAGCAATTGAGAATAAATGGATCTTCAAGAAGAAGACTGACGCTGACGGTAATGTTACTGTCTACAAAGCTCGACTTGTTGCAAAAGGTTTTCGACAAGTTCAAGGGATTGACTACGATGAGACCTTCTCACCCGTAGCGATGCTTAAGTCTGTCCGAATCATGTTAGCAATTGCCGCATTTTATGATTATGAAATTTGGCAAATGGATGTAAAAACTGCATTCCTGAATGGGTTTCTGGAGGAAGAGTTGTATATGATGCAACCAGAAGGTTTTATCGATCCAAAGGGAGCTAACAAAGTGTGCAAGCTCCAGCGATCCATTTATGGACTGGTGCAAGCCTCTCGGAGTTGGAATAAACGCTTTGATAGTGTGATCAAAGCATTTGGGTTTATACAGACTTTTGGAGAAGCCTGTATTTACAAGAAAGTGAGTGGGAGCTCTGTAGCATTTCTAATATTATATGTGGATGACATATTATTGATTGGAAATGATATAGAATTTCTGGATAGCATAAAGGGATACTTGAATAAAAGTTTTTCAATGAAAGACCTCGGTGAAGCTGCTTACATATTGGGCATTAAGATCTATAGAGATAGATCAAAACGCTTAATTGGACTTTCACAAAGCACATACCTTGACAAAGTTTTGAAGAAGTTCAAAATGGATCAAGCAAAGAAAGGGTTCTTGCCTGTATTGCAAGGTGTGAAGTTGAGTAAGACTCAATGCCCGACCACTGCAGAAGATAGAGAGAAAATGAAAGATGTTCCCTATGCTTCAGCCATAGGCTCTATCATGTATGCAATGTTGTGTACCAGACCTGATGTGTGCCTTGCTATAAGTTTAGCAGGGAGGTACCAAAGTAATCCAGGAGTGGATCACTGGACAGCGGTCAAGAACATCCTGAAGTACCTGAAAAGGACTAAGGATATGTTTCTCGTATATGGAGGTGACAAAGAGCTCATCGTAAATGGTTACGTTGATGCAAGCTTTGACACTGATCCGGACGATTCTAAATCGCAAACCGGATACGTGTTTACATTAAACGGTGGAGCTGTCAGTTGGTGCAGTTCAAAACAAAGCGTCGTGGCGGGATCTACGTGTGAAGCGGAATACATAGCTGCTTCGGAAGCAGCCAATGAAGGAGTCTGGATGAAGGAGTTCATATCCGATCTAGGTGTCATACCTAGTGCATCGGGTCCAATGAAAATCTTTTGTGACAATACTGGAGCGATTGCCTTAGCGAAGGAATCCAGATTTCACAAGAGAACCAAGCACATCAAGAGACGCTTCAATTCCATCCGGGATCTAGTCCAGGTGGGAGACATAGAGATTTGCAAGATACATACGGATCTGAATGTTGCAGACCCGTTGACTAAGCCTCTTCCACGAGCAAAACATGATCAGCACCAAGACTCCATGGGTGTTAGAATCATTACTGTGTAATCTAGATTATTGACTCTAGTGCAAGTGGGAGACTGAAGGAAATATGCCCTAGAGGCAATAATAAAGTTATTATTTATTTCCTTATATCATGATAAATGTTTATTATTCATGCTAGAATTGTATTAACCGGAAACATAATACATGTGTGAATATATAGACAAACAGAGTGTCACTAGTATGCCTCTACTTGACTAGCTTGTTAATCAAAGATGGTTATGTTTCCTAACCATGAACAAAGAGTTGTTATTTGATTAACGGGATCACATCATTAGTTGAATGATCTGATTGACATGACCCATTCCGTTAGCTTAGCACCCGATCGTTTAGTATGTTGCTATTGCTTTCTTCATGACTTATACATGTTCCTATGACTATGAGATTATGCAACTCCCGTTTACCGGAGGAACACTTTGTGTGCTACCAAACGTCACAACGTAACTGGGTGATTATAAAGGTGCTCTACAGGTGTCTCCAAAGGTACTTGTTGGGTTGGCGTATTTCGAGATTAGGATTTGTCACTCCGAATGTCGGAGAGGTATCTCTGGGCCCTCTCGGTAATGCACATCACTTAAGCCTTGCAAGCATTGCAACTAATGAGTTAGTTGCGAGATGATGTATTACGGAACGAGTAAAGAGACTTGCCGGTAACGAGATTGAACTAGGTATTGGATACCGACGATCGAATCTCGGGCAAGTAACATACCGATGACAAAGGGAACAACGTATGTTGTTATGCGGTCTGACCGATAAAGATCTTCGTAGAATATGTAGGAACCAATATGGGCATCCAGGTCCCGCTATTGGTTATTGACCGGAGACGTGTCTCGGTCATGTCTACATTGTTCTCGAACCGTAGGGTCCGCACGCTTAAAGTTACGATGACAGTTTCTTTATGAGTTTATGTATTTTGATGTACCGAAGGTTGTTCGGAGTCCCGGATGTGATCACGGACATGACGAGGAGTCTCGAAATGGTCGAGACATAAAGATTGATATATTGGACGACTATATTCGGACACCGGAATTGTTCCGGGTGATTTCGGAGAAAACCGGAGTGCCGGGGGGGGGGTTACCGGAACCCCCCGGGAGAGTTAATGGGCCACATGGGCCTTGGTGGGAAGAGAGAGGGGCGGCCAGGGTGGGCCGCGCGCCCCCTCTCCCTCTGGTCCGAATTGGACTAGGAGGGGGGCGGCGCCCCCCTTTCCTTCCCCCCTCTCCCCTTCCTTCCCCCTCCTAGTAGGAGTAGGAAAGGAGGAATCCTACTCCTACTAGGAGGAGGATTCCTCCTCCTTGGCGCGCCCCAAGGGGCCGGCCGGCCTCCCCCCTTGCTCCTTTATATACGGGGGCGGGGGGCACCCCATAGGACACACAAGTTGATCTTCGTGATCGTTCCTTAGCCGTGTGCGGTGCCCCCCTCCACGATATTACACCTCGGTCATATTGTAGCGGTGCTTAGGCGAAGCCCTGCGACAGTTGAACATCAAGATCGTCACCACGCCGTCGTGCTGATGGAACTCCTCCCCGAAGCTTTGCTGGATCGGAGCCCGGGGTGCGTCATCGAGCTGTACGTGTGTCAAGAACTCGGAGGTGCCGGAGTAACGGTGCTTGGATCGGTTGGACCGGGAAGACGTACGACTACTTCCTCTATGTTGCGTCAACGCTTCCGCTTCGGTCTACGAGGGTACGTAGACAACACTCTCCCCTCTCGTTGCTATGCATCACCATGATCTTGCGTGTGCGTAGGAATTTTTTTGAAATTACTACGTTCCCCAACAATTACGAGGGAGAGGAAAACAAAACATTGAAATGGTGCACCTTGGCTATTTATGCACGACCAAGCCTACATCTTCCTCTACATCTTCCTCTCACTCTCCTTCATCTCCCATCTTCACCACAAGCTATCCGAGCCGTCCCAAGATCTACTCAAAGCAAGCAAGATGCAGTTCACCCGGGCTACCTACTGTGTGCCGCCCACCTTCCCCGAGAGGCTCTACCCAGCCGGAGTCCGGGTGGAGAACACCCTACGGGTGTGGGCGATCTCGAGGTGGAGGGGGGCAAGGGGGCTGACCGAGTTCTTCCTCTCCACCGGCTCCCGCCACCTCTCGAGGGGCTCTCCGGTCATGTTCCGAGAAGAGGTCAGTAATGAAGGCTATCCTATCGGGCTCATCATGAGGTTCACCAACCCCTTCGACGCCTACTACCTCCTCGGCCGTGTTTTTTGGTGTGGATGTGAGTTCATCGCATTCACCATGTACAACATCTTCACCAACTTCGACAACGCCTTTCCCGTCGATGAGCGCATGCACACCCTCCCGTACCCCACCGACGACGACGAGTGAAGGAGTTGGCCATGGAGGAAAGGAGTTGGCCATGGAGGAGTTGGCCTTGGAGCAAGCAAGCAAGCCGGGGGTGTGGTGTTTTATCTTATCTAGGGTTTGTTTTATTATTGTCGTGTTAGGTTGAACTATGAAATATCTATATAAGTTGTAATGATACTATGTATGTCATGCTTGGGACCCGTTTATCTATCTTAGTTGTAATGTGGTACTATCTAGCTCATGCAATGCTACTACTTATGCTACTATATTGTGATGTGTTCTATCTGATTTTTTTCTATCTAGTTGATATTGGTCAGTTGATATATATCATGCTTGATGTTGTATCTAATTGATCTATGTGTTACTAATAAAAGGGGTAGATTCCACTATGGACACGCAAGTGTATGGGTATCCAATTTTTTTGCAATTTTTTTCATATCTTAGTGTGCTGCATGTGTGCATGCATGTATCTAGGCCCTGGCTAATAGGGTCACCCTAGCTAGTAGGACATGCAACTAATTTAGTTCATGCAAATAATTATTGGATTAACTGAAATGCCCAAAAGAAATATTTCTGTGCTCCTAAAAATATTGGTTTGAATTTTACCTCTGGCCATTATTTTTAGAGCAAAACATGAACATTTTCTTGGACCTATTTGAAGCGAATTTTAACTTCATCATTTCCCAAAATGATTTCCAACGCTTTCACATATCCCCATTTAATTTGGGTTTCATGGAACCATAGACTTGCATAAAAAGAATCACAAAACAATAGTGGGCAAGCAACAAATATGTAAAGAAAAACAAAAAAGTACAATACATACGGCCCAACATTTATTCGACAGAAAAATTTGGCTAAAGAAAAAAGAAGTAAAGAAGTATATGTTTGTTAAAGGTTTATTTGCCGAAGCAACAATTTATTTTGAGGTTTTAGTCGAAGCATTTTTTTAACATGGGTGCCTCTATGCTATAAAACTAGGCTGGTGGCCCTACGCAGGTGGGCTTGTCTCAATTTGGGCCTGGTTATTTTTTCATGGCCCAAAATCTATTCGGCAGCAAGATTTGTTTTTCTGAATTTGGGGTTGTGCACTCTGTTAACTGAAGAACAAGAACAGAACATGAACATTGAATATTTCTGCTTTGATTCAGTTACAAGAACATGGCATGGCGCACATATCGCATCATATGCCTGACAGACCTAAATGCCCCCTCTAATGACGGATGAATAGCAAGTAAAACATAAACAGAGTAATGACACAACAATAAAACCCCCCTGCCATGATATTTGCTTGCTTCTGCAAATTGATCATCTCCATTTGATTTTTCTTGGTCTTCTTCAGTTCCTCGGTCAGTTCAGACTCCAAGTGCAGCTCAGCATTGCGCGCATACCTCGCCATCGGCACGACTCTTCCCGCCCCTCTGTCCGAGCTCCCCAAATTCTCCATCTGTGGCACCCCACCCAAATTGAGCTCCCAGATTGCGGGCCCGCTCGAATCAATGTGGCCCTCAAACTGAATCCTCTCAACATAGTCATCCATCCACTCGGAATGTGTGCATTTCTTCAGGATATGAAAACAACAACATGAACCCTTCAGAATTCAAGGGGAAAAAACAAAATATGGAGAAATTAGAGCAAATGGCACTGAAAGAACGGGCTAAGAACTGAGATCTAACCTTGTCATCCCTTCATGCCATTGTTTTGCTCAAGCACTTCACAAATTCTCGCCCAAGATTTCTATTCTCATCAGTCTTACTGACCCACCATTTCAGAGGCTCTGGGCGTGGGCAGTCAGGGCACCTTGTGAGCGGCACTGGACCATACTGACGCCATTTTGATTGCGTGGCCGAGGAGGTGGACATCTGCACTAGGTCGCTGGAGAGGGTCCGCCGGAGAAGAGGAAGAATGGGGAAAGGGGAAAAGCAATGGGCGGCTGCGGGCGGACGGGCACGGGCGGAATCTCTTCTAGCTGCGAAGAGGTGGGTCCCGCGCTTACTGGACAAGTGGTGGGTCCCGCGCTTACGTGGATAAGTTGTGGGTCCAGCCCATAACAGCTAATGAGGGCATCAGTTCAGTTTAAGGGCCATGTCGTGTGTGGGCTATTTACTCGCTCAAAAGTGTCGCCCCCAAGCCATTCTGTCGAACAACGTCTCACTCCATCCAATTCCCACGAAAGATGTCGCACATGAGCTATTGACCCCCTCTCAACCTGCTCTAATTGGAAGATACTTTCTTCGGCGCTTGCCATTCACAACCAAATGAAAAAACCTTGTATTGTTATCTCCTTCCCAAACACGTCAAACCTTAGCACGTTGAGCACATTTGATCTCCTCCCCGCACATTAGCTTAGCCAAGAATTTAAATGCCTCCCGCTTGACATCACTTACATGGAATGATCCTGAATGTCGAAAGCTTCAAGCTTCAAGCAAGCAACTGATCCTTTTCTTTCTTATAAACAACACTCAAACTCTTAGCCTAGCCCCGAAAGAATTTTCTGAGATGGCGGATATTAAATTACCACCTCAACCATGGTGTCCTTCCCGCTCGGATCATGACAACTCAAATGACGAAGCGGTCTTGTTCCCCACATGGGCGGCCTCATCGAAATCCAAAGGAAGTGTGTGTGTGTGTGGGGGGGGGGGGGGGGGGGGGTGTCAAAAGCTTGTCAAGGTATGATCCAACTTCTCATACGTTGCTGTTTACAGACTGTTTAGCCCAATTATACCATCAACCCGAAAGAGCTATCTCTCTCAAATCTAGGTTCTCCGTAACAGCATTGAACATAAAGGGTCATCTGGCATCAAAGTTATCATAATTATTGTGTATTCTCTCTGAATCATATTGAAGTCTCCGCCACCAACATGGGTAAAGACTCGTAGTCACAAAATCAAAAGCTTGTCAAGGTATGATCCAACTTCTCATCCTTGCTGTTTACAGACTGTTTAGCCCAATTATACCGTCAACCCGAAAGAGCTATCTCTCTCAAATCTAGGTTCTCCAAAACATCATTGAACATAAAGGGTCATCTGGCATCAAAGTTATCATTATTATTGTGTATTCTCTCTGAATTATATTGAAGTCTCCGCCACCAACATGGGTAAAGACTCGTGGCCACAAAATCCAAATCAACTCAGCTAGGGAAGCGGGTTTAAGATCTGGTTGGGCAGCCCCATATACTGTCACCAAAGCCAAAATAAGCCATCAACTCTCGAACACAAATGAATTTTGACAGCAAAATCACCCACCTCCACTTTTCAAACCTCAATTGTTGCTTTATTAACACCCATGAAAATATCACCGGATCTCTTTTATTTCATTCTCTAGCAGTTAATACCACTCTTGACTTTTGTCTACTAATAATAAGTTTTTTTGTTGCTTGCCATTTTTTGTCTACTTTTGTTTCATTCTCTATCGTCAATAGTAGTTATTATTCCTTTTTTATGTGTGCTAATCATTTGAGTTGAATATCTTTCGAGTAGGCTCACCAATTGGCGTAGCAGGGACACCACGTCAAGAAACATAATAGTTCATTCGCCAAAAAAACATATTAGCTCTTGGTCGCAAATACAAAGGCAGGGTCACTCACTCGCTAATTTTTTAAAAATACTCTCTCCGTTCCTCAATATAAGGTGTATTATTTTTTCAAAAAGTCAAACTTCTCTAAGTTTGACCAAGTTTATAGACAAAATATCAATTTCTAGAATACCAAATCATTATCACTAGATTCATCATGAACTAGATTTTTACATTTTATATATTTAGTATTGGAAAGCTTTATATATTTTGCTGTAAAGTTGGTCAAACATAGACAACAGTTGACTTTTTCAAAAACTAATACACCTTATATTTAGGAACGGAGGGAGTAATACATTATTTTTATTAAATTTCAAAAATATTACACGGTAGTTATATTTCTTAAAAATAATACCCAGTTGACCTACTGCTGGACGATTGGATCCATTTGGTTTACTGCTGGCCGATTGGTCCCCAGCGGCCCACTGCCGGCCAATTGGATCCAGTCGGCCTACTACTGGCCGATTGGGCCCCAGTATGCCCACCGCTGGCCGATTGGATCTAGTCGACCCACTGTTGACCGATTGGCCCCCAGTCTGCTTCCTCTAGGGCGACAGGTGCATGCACCTATTTTTCCGTTGAATGGGTATATGAAAAATGTTAAAGAAGTATTTGAAAAATCTTGAATAGGTATTTGAAAAATGTTGAATAGGTATTTGAAAACTGTTGAATAGGTATTTAAAAAACGTTGAAGAAGTATTTTAAAAAATGTTGATCATGTATATAAAAATGTAATCAAGCATTTGCAAAAAAAGTTGAAGAAGTATTTGAAAAATGTTGAATAAGTATTTGAAAACTGTCGAATTGGTATTTAAAAATGTTGAAGAAGTATTTAAAAAAATTTCAATCATGTATATAAAATTTTTAATCAAGCATTTGAATAAAATGTAAAACAAGTATTTGAAAAATGTTGAACAAGTATTTCAAAAATGTAAAACAAGCATTTGAAAAATATCAAACAAATATTCAACACTTTTCAAATATTTGATTAACATTTTTATATACATGATCAGCATTTTTTTAAATACTTATTCAACATTTTTCAAATACATATTCAACAGTTTTCAAAAATACTTGTTCAACATTTTTGAAATACTTGTTCAACATTTTTTGCAAATGCTTGATTAACATTTTTATATACATGATCAACATTTTTGAAAATACTTCATCAACATTTTTCAAATACATATTCAGCATTTTTCTAATAGTTGTTCAACATTTTTCAAATACCTATTCAACAGAAAAATGGGTGAATGCACCTGTCGACCTAAAGGAAGCAGACTGGGGGCCAATCGGCCAACAGTGGGCCGACTGGGGCCAGTCGGCCAGCAGTGGGCTGACTAGATCCAATCGGCCAGCAATGGGCCAACTAGGGGGCCAGTAGTAGGCCGACTGGATCCAATCGGCCAGCAGTAGGCCGACTGAGTATTATTATTTTTTAAATTTAATTACCGCGTATTATTTTTGAAATTTAAGAAAAATAATGTATTATTTAAAAAAACAGCCACTCATTGTACATCTAATCAGTTTACATGCATACGAGAGTGAAGGAACAGTGCATATCGTCATACAAATACAATTAAGCACAAGTACCCGAGGGAGGAAAATATAATTAAGGGCACAATGTAAGTATAGAATTTGAAATTAATCGAGTCGAGATCGACAACAGAAGCTCAATCTTGAGTAAAGGGATGGCTCATAACGTGTAGTTGACGTCGATGAAGCTGAGGATCTGGTGGACGGCGCCGACGATCTCCTCCGCCGTGAATCTTGGCTCGCTCGTGATCTAACATCAAAGCAGCAATTCGATCCGGCGCTCAGTTTCTTGCATACGCATGCACGATCGATCGATGATCTGCGTTCAATTGGCGGGCGCGTGTGCGTACCTTGACGTTGAAGGAGTAGAGGACGGTCTGCTCGATGGTGGTGATGTTGGTGTGGAGGATGGACATGTGCATCTCCTCCAGCACGGCGATGGTCTTGATCAGCTGCTCCGGCCGGCGGCGAGACAGGACCTTGATCACCGCGTCCTCGCCCAGCACGCGCACCTCGATGTCCGCCAGGCTCGACTTGTTCTCGGCCACCTCCTCACGGAGCCCGCCGCCGCACGTGTCGAGGTCGATCATCACCTTGGCACCGGCGGCACCGTCACCGTTCCCCGCCGCAGGGAACGAGAGGCTCGGGGAGACGTAGAATGGCGGAGCCTCGTGCCCTTGCGGTGGCGGCTCGTGGATGGATGTCGCCGGCACCACTGGGGCGGACGCGTCAGCGACCGGCCGTGGCGTGTCGCCGTACAGGCGCCGCCGCTTCTGTGACTCGAGGCACTGGATTAGCTGCTCTAGCTCACGTATGAACTCTATGGCTCCGCCTATGATGGATGCTTGATCTCCCTGCACGGCATCGTGCCATATGTTACCAAAGTTATGGGTTTTATGGATTAGGTGTACTGGTATATCAGGCACTTCGTTAGCATCTCTAGAAATTACACAAATAAACTTTAAGGCAGATTGATAACATTGAAAAAAGTGCATCTAAGATCTAACTAGCTAAGATTTTTTTTGCGGGTAAGTAGCTATGAATTTTTAAAGGGAGTGCCTATGTCTCGGTCACCTAAAAATTAATAAATTCGTAGTCAGTTTTTTACAAAATTTATTCAACTCTTCAAAAATGTTCATTGTGCTATGAAAATTTGTTTATCAAGTAAAAATGGTAGTGTTTGTTTTCCGAGCTCGGGAAAGATAAAACCTTGCATGGATCTCATCATGGAGATCGATGGGCCTCGATGTTGACTGAAAATTAGGAAATCAAAATTTTAAATCCATACTTTGGGAGAAAAAATAGTACTCTGGGGTATGGAAGAATATCAGGTGCTCCCATGGGAGACATGCTCCCATGCTCCAAAGCCACGTGGGCCATTGGATACGAGATCCAATGGTCATGGTCGGAGGGTCTGTAAATTTGCAGAAAACTGCCTCCAGGCTCCCATATTTGTGCGCACGTCCAAGGACTTGACTATGACCACCAGAGCTGAGATCCAATGGCCCGCCCTGGAGCATGGGAGCGTGTCTCAATACGTGATATTCAAGGTATCCCATTCTAGTCTGCTTCGTCTGCCACCATTTTGTCTAGGTTTTGATAGCAAAAGAAAACCTTGAGCATGTAAACCTCAAGTTAACCCTAAAATTGTCAAAGTAATCGCGGTTGGTTTCAAAGTAGAGGAAGAAGGGAAAAAGCATAATGATGCAAATGGGATTGACATATCTTAAGCAAGATTTTTTTTGTAACCTTAAAATTCCTGTCCATTTTTGAACTAGTTCCAAACCAAATTTAAATTACGCATAATTTCTTTAAAATTCAGTGCAATTTGATAGATCGAAATCCAAAAGAACTTCAGCAATTTTAGATATTCGACTGAGGTCTGGAATTTTTATGTTACCAAAAGTTTAAGCCCTCGTGAGTCATGTGATGTCTCCACAAAGCTCCATCGACTTAGACATAATAAAATCTTAGTCCTAATTGGAACTACCATAAGTTTAAGTTTGGGTTAATTATAATTTTTGTGGAGTACTGTTCTTTTCAAATGAAAATCAAATTGTTCGTTGAAATGTCACTGCAAGCGACGAACTATACTGAAATGGTAGCGAGTGAGATGTGCAAGCATATAAATACCCTTTGGACGTAGGATCCTGGCATGAGGGACCTGAGGACCCTGAGGTAATCGTTCATCTGTCTCCGCCGGTTGCGCTCGACGGCGATGTGCGTCATCCGCTGGCTCTCCACCTCCTCGCTGGTCTTGGTCGACCGGGGCCGCTTCCGCCGCCCGCTCTTCGCCTGCTCCCCGCCAGCCTTCTGGCCGACCCTGCCGCCGCCGTCGGACTGCTGGACCAGCGTGGTGCTCTCGGAGACGCCGCCGCCGTGATCGTGCGGGCCTCCTGATCCGTCCGCCGTCTTGCTGCCCTCGTGCTCCGCAGCGTGGTGGATACCTGCGCCTCCGCGGGGATCGGGGTCGTCCGAGCCGGAGAGCTGGGACTGGAACCTGAAGAAGTAGCTGTCCTCCTCGTCGTCGTCACGGGCGTCGTCGTGGTCGGCAGACGGCTGGTTGAGCGCGAGCCTGGGGCCGAAGTCGGCGAACTGTAGCACGTCGGAGAAGCTGAGCTTGTCCAAGGACACCTGGCCGTGCGGCCCACCCGGAGGCAGCGGCGTCGTCTGGCCCAGCATGTAGTCCACCATCTCAGCTCCCGCGCCACCGCCGATCGGCTCCTCCGGCGCCGCCCCGCCGTCCAGTTGAGCGAAGGTGTCCAGCTGGTGGCTGCTTCCCTGCTCAGAGCGACCATGGCAACCAACAAAAGTACAAAACCCCGAAGCTTAGTCTATCACTTGACTAAACAAACACTTCCGAAACTGATCGGCCATGCATGGCCAGGCGGAAACACACTTGCATGCATGCGTGATCGATGCGATGCGTGCATGTACCTGTTTTTCCATGATCGCGACGACGTAGCTTTGATAACCTCACGACGAGCGCATGCATGCAGCTGGTTCGATCTGCGATCACACGCCGTCCTTCATGCGTGCATGCAAGGCCGGTGTGCTTTGCGTCCGCCGGAAGAGGAGCCTGCAGTGAACAAGTTGAGGAGGAAGAAGATATCGAGTGGGTTGAAATTTGTGGGCGTTTGTGCTCTAGAGAGGAGCCTCTGGGACGCATTAATTGAAAAGGGTGGAGGGTGAATTCACCGCGCCACCTCCGGAGGATGGAACGGGAGGCTCCGGCCGGCCGGTGAGTTATTTTTCTCACATGCGCCACGCTCCCTGCCTTTGCTTTCTCCACTTCTCCTCTACTTTTTGTGCTCTTTTTCTTGGGTCGACATGTGACGATGCATGACAGGCCCAGCCCACGGGGCTCAAGAGATCTATCACTGTTTCATTTTCTTTTGGGTGGTAGCAATGGCAGAACTAGCCAAGGATCTTCAGGGAGCAAGACACGAAACATGATTGCCTGAGGGGGCAAAATCTTTTCTGAACTTCTTCTAAAATAAAAACTTCGGTCGTCAGGATACAACACGTCGCCGGCGTCACTGACTGTTGCAGGGATGAACGAGTCGTTTTGGGCCACATTTTTGTTTTGAGGGACTGGCTAGGATCGTCAGAATCCCCAAGTTTCCACGATTCTATTGCATTCCGATCCTGGGTTGATTCTAGGCGATTCCTGGGGCATAGATGAGTTCGTTTATGATTTTGATTCCCCGGACCATGATTCTTCAGAATCACATCAAAAGAACCGGCCCTTGGTCATAGCTCCCCCACTGTGGGGTCAGGATGTAAGTGCTGTAGCGAGCAACTTTTAGTAGAATATTTCCACGTATCTGGTTATCCTTATCCTTCCTTTTCCCTCAACCAAACGAGTGGCATCCTTGGAGAAGTGTTTATCCCTGTCCTGTGGTGGATAGTGACACAACCAAACTCCCCCTTACATCTTGACTGTGGGGTTAGTAGAACGGAACTTGTCTAAGGTCATCTTCAATGCGGACCCTCAAACCGTCCGCATACATTTAGACTGTGCGGTCGTTTTGCCATCCAACTCGGTTATGTCTCCGTTTGCTGGCCGGTCCAGACGTCCCTTTTCTCGTAAACCAGAAGCAAACCCGGGAGGGGGGGGGGGGGGGGGGGAGGATTCGCGGGTGTCCGGACCGCTGCCACGCCGGCTTTCGACAACCCTGGCACACCCAAAACCCTCTCCGTACCCGCCCGAGGCCAGTTGCCCGCACTCATGCTGCTCTAAAGCGGCTGCTCCACGTTGATGTCGGCCCAGAGCGGATGTGACCTCTCACTAGCACCGGCATTGAAGCGGCTTGCTGGCCGAGGGCGCTGCCCGTGCTGCATCCCCGATGTCCACGTCTGTTCATTGTCGGGGAGACGTTTACTAGACTGGATGGAACATATATCTAACACGCATGTTCAATGCATGTCCGTCCATCTGCCACCATTAAACACACATGCCGGCCGAGAACCATCTCTACCGCCCGCCTATTGATACACCTGGATGCTTGGCCTCACCGGCATCCACTATTTAAAGGCGGCTAACTCACGGCTCAAACCATATCACACCATGTCCATTCCACACTCTCCTCTCGTGCACCACATCTACCCTAGCTGCAAGCACGAACACGTTGTGGGAGAGCCTCTCGACAGAGCAGAAGCACGGGGTGGACGCCATTGCGGCCGCCTGGCAAAGCCGATGTGCCAGGCAGATAGAGGTCAGCACGTCGGCCAGCTCTCGGAGGTCTCCGACGATGACCTGACATGGAGATGGGCTCCGACTACAAGCTAGGAGGCGTCGGCTCCTGCGCCGGCTTGACTATGGAGCAGCCGCATGCGCACTTCAACGCCACCATGGTGGAGGAGCAGCCGGCGCCTATGTTGAGGAGCAGTGGTAGAAACTCTTCCTCCTCAAGCAACATCGGCTAGCAGAGGGCAAAATCTATGGTGAGTGCGCAAGCGAGGAAGGCGTGGCGACCATGGTAGCAGTGAACCCCAACGTCGTGGCCAAGCAGTGGGCACTCTACGAGGCCGCCCGTGATCATGCCGTCACTCACAATGTTCAGGCGGCACAGGCGATCACGGATGAGAACTCTACCAGCTATGCGTCCTACGTGCCGCCAACAAACTTTCGGGGGCGCTAGTGGCACGAGGAGAGTGCCGGCCCGTCCATGTCCATCGTCGGCCTCACGTCCATGACGATGGACAGGTGACAGACTCCGACAAGGAGGAGTAGTGCATATTGGATGTGGCGTGGCCCCGAGTCCCAAGTGGGCTGGTCCATCTCCCATATCCTACTCTTGTCTTCGATGACCGCACCTTCACTTCACAGATCTTATCCCCACCGCTCATGGAGATGGCAAGATGGACCAGGCGATCGCCAGAAGGAAACAGTAAGGACATGTAGAATAAGCACTGGCATAGGCTAGGCTTAGGTTCGGTCGCTTTTTTAATGAAAAATGTCAAAAATGCAATGAATGTGCTTCGGTTTACATGAAAATCATCTGGTTTGCATGTAATTCGTCCAGTTTATTAATTTGGTTTGAAATGTATCAGTCACGGCTGGATGGCTGGCTCCTGCATGAGTGTCTACGAACGGGTCCCCATCAGTCCATGAAGGATACGGTCTTCGGTTTGAGGGTCGGCGTTGGAGATGCCCTAAAATGAGTTTTCTTTGGATTCCTCAGAAATAAAAGTTGTTACTAGTAAAGGAGAGTTGGTGACTGAGGTGCGTTACCTGCCCCCTCCCTACGATGGTACCTCGTCGCCTCCCCACACTTACCAAATGAACATAGATGCTTGATGGTACGTGTTCTCTACACTAACCAAAAAACACTTGAGCGTTTCAAACAAGTGAGAGCATCCCACCAGTAAACGTGTTTCGCTGTGTCGACTCAAAGACCCTCACATGGCTGGCGATGTGTTGCGGCAAGCTCCGTGCTCTTGGCGTTCTCTCGGTTCATCTATGCTCATTGATGTTGCAAGATACCTCCCCTACTTGCTAAGCATTTTGAATTTCCGTGGCGGAGTTCATGGTCAAGGTTTGTTTTCAGTGCACTCGTTGATTGCGGACACTCCTGAGTTGTGCCGTGGGGCTCGGTACGCACGCCGATATGGTGCGTTAGGCTGCTTGCAAAGTTCTGGTATTGTGACCCCTCGACGACACCCCACATCTACGTGTCTTTCATGATGATGGTCCTTTTGTCTTCTAGCTAGGCGTGCCTTGTCCAGGGCGTTCTTTTTCTCTTTCTTCTTCCTTTAATATTGGTACATGTACGGTTTTACGGCCGGATTTCTCTCATAAACATGGTCAACTTGTTTATATTTTCAATCCGGTATTCCTTATAAACTGGATCAGCCAAAGCCTAAAGGTGACTTTTAGCTTTGGCCGCTTTTGAGCAATATATTCAGGCGGGGGAACTCTCCTCCCGGTGCCTCAGAAAACAAGTGAGAGCACTTACCAAATGAACATAAAATGCTAAATGATACATCCTTTCCCACACTTACCAAAACAACCGAGCGTTCCACTCGACATATATAAGAACATGCACATGCCAAGTCAGTGTCAAAGGAAAAAAATGCTCCATACAAGAACACACACATACCAAATCATTCCATGCACCTACACGCACGAGTAAGAAATCCAAATGACCTCATCCCATCCTATACTCATCCATCCCTCATGGCAAAATCATGAGCGCATCACTTCAAGATATGTAGGAGTAGGTAGCTGTGTAGTTATCCATGTGTCACAAACTCGGAACTGAAAACCAGGGAAAGACTGATAATATGCACAATTTCATTGTTTATCGTGTATCACTGTAGAATGTAAATTACCTCGCTAAGAAACATTGCTAATAGGAGAACCGAGAAAAAGGCCACATGCCCCTTGATGGTGTGTGTAAAGGTAGACCTTAGTAAATTAACACATTGCATTTTTACTGCAATAATACTGCTTGACTTAAGATGAGGCAAAGCTGGGAGGGCCTTACTGATCAATATACTCTTGAAGAAAGCAATGAACCATATGAAAGTGTAGTTCATGTGGCACCATGAGATGTTGATGTTTCACCTAAGCTCAAGAACAAGAGATAACAAGGGATCAATATTCTACTAGAAAAAAAATCAGAATAGGAAGACGAGAAAGGATGTCAAAATTCCTTCGGAAGTGTTGTTTGTGTGGTCAACAGACTCCCATTGTAAACTAAACAATGTGTAAAACTGAAACGGACAGATAAGGCCTTTTCCTTAGAAAGAATAAATCAACAAAACATCATGGCATTAGTGCATCAACTTCATACATCTGGTCACGGAAATGCAAAGTGAGAATATCATTCGTAATGTTCTTTGCATGCGCAAGCCTGGGTGACACAAGTACTTTGTAAGTGCTAATGAAAGATTTTATGTCTGTTATTGGTGACAAATATTACTACTCCCTCCATCTAGGTGTATAAGGCTAGCCATAGTGGGAGTAACTTAGGTAGTAACATAGCGCACTCCAAGAAAATTTTGCTTATGTGACATGCGGTTAATGAGGAGAGAGGCGTTTAGAGTAACATAGCATGTTACTGTAACATAGTGCTTCCCGAGAAAGGATGAGTTAACAAGCTAATAAATGAAGCCATCTATGACACTACTATACTCGCAAAAAAAATCTATGACACTACTACTATATTACTTTGCACTATGAATGTAGTAACTTAGACTAGTGTCATATATAAGTTACTCCCCACTATGATCAGCCTAAGGGCCAGTTCTTTTGGTGGCTTCTAGAATAAACTGGAATAAGCTGCCCCCCTACCAACTTATTCTAGAAGCTCAACCAAATTTATTTTTTAAAAAGCCTACTAGTCAGGTCTTAATTAGTAGGCTTCTAAAAAAATTTTGGTTGGGCTTCTAGAATAAGCTGGGTAGGAAGCCCAAAAAAGTTACCAAAAAGAACTGGTCCTAAGTCATCTTAGGTTGTGCACCACGACCAAGGTGGACGGGAAAACGTGAGAATTTAATGTTTTTTGCTAATTAATAGCATTGCATGTAATGAACTAACCATTGCATGTCATGTATAGTAGTCTCAAGTCATTGAAAGCATGCATGGCACACATCTCTTATTGGTTGATATGTCACGAAACATGAAACGAGGAGGGAATTAATGTACCGTGCCTAAGTATTTTGGGATTATTTGGTTTTTGTAAGATGACTTACACACCTAGACGGAGAGAGTACTTAATTAGAAGTAGAAAAGGACACCTTAGTAGAGCTAGAACAACAACCGAGTCCAGTGTATCGACCAAATCATAATTCCTCTCTTAAAAGTAGCGAGAAACCCTTCGAAGTTTGAACCGGCCATTTAAGGAGAGGTAACATTTTTTTAGATGATGCATTTTTTTTATTTTTTAGAAAAGGAGGATGACCCCCGGCCTCTGCATCTGGGCGATGCGTACGGTCACTTTATTGATTATTCTCACAAGACCTTATAAAACCATACAATAACAAGACTAAAGCCACTGTCTAAGCAACAACTGTCGCTACACATATCTAAATGATGAAGGGGCGCAGATAGTCTGGGCCTAATACCAAACAGACATCGCAGCCAAACCTAAACATCTAAGACCTGAGGCCCCAACCAGGACGCCTGCCGGGTATGGGGCACCTACCAGTCCGGCGCACTCCTCAACCAGGACGCCTGTCGGGTATGAGGCCGCCGCAGCCACCTGCCATCAATCCATCTTCAGAGCTGTACTGTTGTATGTACCGTGTTAGATCTCTCTGCCATCGATGCCACCACGACGCCCGACAATGTCGTCCTCCTGCGCGAGTCCATCCTCCCACAGCGAACTCCGAATCTGCACTGCGCCACGCCGTCAAGATCCGTCACCATCAGTGTGTAGGATGAAGCGCCGCTCCACCAAAGAATTCATCCTCTGATCCCTCGATCACGTGTGTACCTCCAAGAATGACGCCCCCAAGGGAGGAATGACACCAGATCGCCGCCGTCATCCGATCATCCGATATGCGGTTTCCCCAGAGGTAGCAGCGAGGGGCCTTGAACTTCTCCACGGCGATGCCTTCAAGAAGGAAACGACGCAGATAGCGCCGCCACCGCCGGCCTTAGCAGACGCCGAAGGCAAGTTTTCACCCAGATCAGTTCGACGGGATCCAACTCTCGTGCCCGGGCCGCCGTCACCACCAGCACCACCAGGCAGAACCCTGGAGCACCGGCAAATCAGCGAGCCGCCGACACCACCGCATCCAGATCGTCGGCCACGACGGGCCGCCGCCATCCCCCGCGCCGTCCAGGTCAGAGACGGAGCCGCCGACCGCACACAGGAACCACCGCCGCCTGCACACGCCGGAGCGCCGCCGAGAGCCCAGCGCCCGCCACCGCTTGCCGAGGGCCGCCGCCGCGCGCCCCGAGCGGACTCCCACGCACACCAGGGGAAACTGCCGTCGCCCCCTAGCCCGCGCCGCCAACCACCGCCACGATCCGCCCGCGCCAGATCCAGCGAGCCGTGGGAGAAGAGATCCCGCCGCCGCCGACGCCGACCGGACTTTGCCCAGCGGCGCGCCCCGGCGACGGCAAGGAGGAGAGATCGGGGGAGGGACGAGGACGCGGCGGCGCATGTTAATACATATGTGATTATTAATAAATAAAGTGAGATACTGATTATGATACAATAAAGTACTGGCTGGTATATGGGTCATATGCTGATTACATCATTTTAATTACCCGTTTTTGAATAATAGTTGAAAATAGCGTTGTCTGCCTTTGGCGTGCCAAGCAATCGGCAATCTTCTCTACATCTTTGTGAAAACCAAAATCTAGCAAGTGGTCGACTTCATCCAGCACAAGCAATTTCTATAAAAGTATTTTTTGCAACTCATGAGAGGGATGGACATGATTATGTCAACGTTCAGGTAAAACGCATTGACAAATGGCCCATAGGTGATGTGTTGGAAAGGACGATAATTCACCAAGTTTTATATAAGAAAATGATATGCGCACCGTGATAGACGACCCACGACACAACGAAAAGCAAACACAAATATATCTTACATGGTAATTATTCTCATTGTGGTTATTGTCCTTTTCTTTTGTTAGATTTTTTATTTAACTGAATTGGTTTACTATTGTATCACGGCAAATTATGTTTGCACACTCCGAAGACATTGTTGTTACAGAATCAATCTTGTGCAGTCATAAGAAAAAAGTCATGAACGTCGATGATGCCTTGGGCGTGTTCGGAGGCTCTCCAGCTCCACGCTTCACAGATTCCTGGAGAGGAGCTGAGCCGAACGAATTACGGCCAAGAAGCTAGAAGCGAGAAGCTCAGCCGGACTCCGGTGTAAAAACGCGGAGTACCAAAAGCCCAGCTCCACCGATATGGAAAAGGAGAAGTTTACCGAATTTACAAGGAGCTGCCACCGCCAAGTCAATTCAGATCGAACCGGTACGCTCGGTGTAACAGACTTTTTTTTTTGAGAACTCGCTCGGTGTAACAGATCACTCCTCACTCCTCCTCTCGCTGAACCGCCAAGTTGGGCTGCCTCCACCCGGCCCAGACTGGAGCCCAACCAGGCCAGCTAGCTCCCAGATGGGCTGCACCGCTGGGAGAAGCCACTAGAGCTCCCGAACGCTTTCCCATCGCTACGTGAAGTGAGAAGCTAAGTGAGGAAGCGAAATCTGGGAAGTTTTCAGAAGTTGTAGGACTTCAGAACACGCTATCACACAACGAGTTGAAATGCCTTTCAAAAGGTGGCATGTTTACATGATGACGTAAGTCTAACTGTATAACGATCCGTGGCAATACACGTGCATTCAACTAGTAAAAATAAAATATGAGTCTTCTTTATCTATGGCAACTACACAACCATTTACTCGCTCAGTTTTTTTGCTCCACATATTAGCTTTGCCTGAATTCAAATTTTACAGATTTTGACCTAGTTTATGGAGAGAAATATTAACATATACAATACCAAACCAATACCATTAGATTCATCATTGAATATATTTTTATCTCATATTTTTTTATTGTAAATGCTCATATTATTTTATATATTTGATTTCAGTTAAAGTTAATATGCGGATTAAATAAAAACGAAGGGAGTACAACCTATTTTGTAAGGGGTGTATCTCCAACTATCTAATTCTTACCAGTTGGTTTGGAGCCATTGAATTGATTTTTTTTAGCGTTTTTGAATTGATTTCTTGTGGCTCAGAAAAAGTTCCCTCCAACGTTGGGCCAAAGATGGTGCTTTTGCATTCTTCAGATCCAGTTGCGAATCTAGACCAAAAATGAAGGTTGGGCTCAAAGTCTATGCAAGTCTGTGTCATGCGAACATGTGTTGGGCTAGGCTGACAAATGGCTGGGCTGGGCCATGAAACTAGTAGTAAAAAACATTTTGCAGCTCTGGAGGAGGGCTCGAGACTGTAAAAGCCCCCAATCCCTAACCTGTTTAGGGATTCGAACTAAGGATCGCATTGTTGCGAGAGCACGGCACTAACCACTAGAGCAAACAAACTTTGTTATCTACAACAAGAAAACAGTTCTAGTTAACCTTTTTGTGCAGTAAAACATTAATATATACTCAGTATAAATTATCTAAAAAAAAAATCATAAATTAGAAAAAAGTTCATCCAAAATTTTAAAAAAGTTCAAAAAATGAAAAAGGTTGATTGATTTTCAAAAAAAATCATCGAATTCAAAAAAAGTTCATCAAATTAGAAAAAAGTTCATCGAATTCGAAAAAAGTTCATCAGTTTCGAAAAAGGTTCATCAAATTCAAAAAAAAGTTCATCGGATTCAAAAAAAGTTCATCAAATTTAAAAAAAACATCAAATTTTGAAAAAAGTTCATCAAATTTTGAAAAAAAGAATAGAAAACCAAACAAAATAGTTCCAATTAAAAAGAAAAACGAAAAAAGAAAAAGAGGGAAGGACATAGTAGAAAAAGCGAAGAAGGGGAATTGATCACATGATATGGTTGCTGTCTGGTGGTTAGCGCAGTCTCCCTTGCACCTTGTTTTTTGTTTTGTTTTAGAAAACAGATAAAAGATAGCAAGATGGGTCGAGCCCAATTTGATGCACCTGCAGGCGCCCGTTCGCGAACCGGCGCATAAGCATCAAATAGGATTTGCCTCGAATCCATCCTAGCACACCTTGTTTTTTTTTCAGTTTAGAAAACAGATAAAAGATAGCAAGTGGGTCGAGCCCAATTTGATAACAGATAAAAGATAGCAAGTGGGTCGAGCCCAATTTGATGCGCCTGCAGGCACCCGTTGACGAACCAGCGCATAAGCGCCAAATAGGATTTGCCTCGGAGCCTCAAGTGGTTTAAGTTCTTCTACTAAAAAAAAGTGGTTTTCATTCTGTGCCTCCGAGCCGTGTAAACTGCAACAATCAGATTTCAGGGGTTAGTACCAAGCAGCCGAGTTCAAGTGCTCGTGGAGGGTTCCCCGAAAAACTAGGAGCCACCTCAGGAGGTGATTAGGGTTTCGAGTGGATAGAGGGCGGCCGCCGATCAATTCTTGCCGGCGGGCTGCGCAGAGGGACTCCTGATGGCTGCGGCGTCAGGTTCGTCGAGCGGAAAGGATGCTCTCTCGCCAAGGGCGGCGAGGGCACGCATGGAGGAAGCCATGGGGAAATTAGATCTCACTGAGGAGGAGGCAACGCCATTGATCCTGGACGATGTTGATGACGGCGCAAGGCCAACATGGGCGATTGCAGGGAAGGTTCTCCATCGGAATCTACTGCATATTCAGACAATTGCCAATGCTTTGCGGCCGGCATGGGGGAACCGTAGAGGTCTGGTGTTCCGATCGGCTGGTGAGAACATCTTCGTGGCGGAATTTGAGACTCAGCGCGACCGCGATCGCGTGGCATGTGAGTAAACATGCTGTGATCCTTACTGAATTCAAGGAGAGTATGCAGCCATCTGAACTGCAATTTGACAAACTCAGGATTTGGGCTAGGGTTTTGAACCTGCCGTTCAACCTGAGGAGTGACACGAGGGGCAAAGCTGTGGCTAGGCAGATTGATATGAACGCATCAGCGGTCCAGTTTGACCCTGTTGGGGGGTTCCTACGTGCAAGGGTGACCATAGATGTGAGGAAGCCTTTGCGCAGGTGGATATTGATCGATTCTGCAGCGAGAGGCAGTAGGGATTGGTATGACATACAGTACGAGCAGGTACCCAATTTCTGCTTCTCGTGCGGACATTTGGGCCACTCAGATCTTCACTGTCCGACGCCTGGATCACAGGATGAGAACGGTGATCTGCCGTTTAAAACGAGTTTGAGAGCGCCGGAAGAAAAGAAGAAACCAGTGTCCAGCGAGGGCTCGTCCAAAGAGCAGCAATCCAGCCATAACAACAACAAGGAGGCTCATACGACGAATGCAAAAACAGGTGCAAAAACAGATGCAAATAAAGATACTTATGCGGAGGTTGTTTCCCCTCCAAAGAAAAACAATCAGAAGAACAAGAGGAAGGGAGGCCCTCAAGGTCAGAAACAAGTGTATAGACAGATTGCGCTGCCACCGGTGACCACCATGGAGCAGGTGCAGGAGAAAGAAGCCACCAATGCAATGGTGGTTTTCAGGGCGGGAGAGAATGCAGTAGTGGGTGAGGACAGAGATGTTGCCACAGAGCGGGAGCCGAAGAAGAAAAAGCCCACACCCACCAACTCGCAGAATTCGGATGAATCGGCGGTGGCTGCGCTGCAGCCCCGCCGGGAACAATGAGTTGCCTAAGTTGGAACTGCCGGGGGCTTGGGAACCCCACGACAGTTCGTGAGCTTCGCAACATTGTGAAGCAAGAAGGGCCCGATCTCCTGTTTGTTATGGAGACGAAGATTTCGGCAAACAGAGTGGAAAGTCTGAAACTCCTGCTTGGATTCACGGGTTGTTTTGCAGTTAGCAGCGCCGGTCTCAGTGGGGAATCGGTATGTTCTGGTCCGGGGAACTGGATGCAGAGTTAATGAACTATAGTTCCGGCCATATTGATATGATGGTGCGGAAGAAATGTGATGGCGCGAAGCAATGGAGGGTGACAGGTTTCTATGGTGCACCGAGAGTTGAGGATCGTCATCATAGTTGGAGGTTTATGAGGACACTATATGCAATTCAGCATGATGCGTGGATGTGCATTGGAGATTTCAACGAGACCTTGAATGGTTCAGAGCACTTTTCCAGAACCCCCAGACCGGAATGGCAGATGAGGGCGTTTAGGGAAGTGATGGACGACTATTCTCTTATGGATTTGGGTCGGTCTGGGACTGAATACACATGGGATAACATGCAGTTCAGCAGATCGAATGTGAGAGCCCGGCTTGATCGGGCATTTGGTAACTCCGCTCTCTTACAGATGTTTTCACACATTAAAGTCAGACATATAGTAACAACGGAGTCAGATCGTTGTTTTGTGTTCGCGGATCTTCGTGAGCACTTGGAATCGGCAGTGCCCAGGGGGCCAAAACCTTTCAGATATGAGGACATGTGGCAGACGCACGTGGACTATGATAAGCTGGTACTTGATTCTTGGCAGAAGGGGGCTGGCCGGGAAGGACTACGAGGAGTAACTCAAGCTCTCACAGCGCTTCAGGGCAACCTAGCGGTGTGGGGGGCGAAGGAGTTCGGCTGTTTGTCGCGCAAGATTAAGAAGCTGCGAGAGCAGCTCTCCTGATTGCGTGCCAATCCTTTGAGACGGGGACCGACTGAAGAAGAGAAAGCAGTGGCTCAGAAGCTTAAACTGGCTCTGCATCAAGAAGAAATATGGCTCCGTCAGCGATCACGTATTCCATGGCTGCGGGAGGGGGACCGAACAACGGGTTATTTTCAGGCCCGGGCCGCCCAGCGCAAGCGCATGAATAAGATAGAAAATCTTGTCCGTAGTGACGGCACGATGTGTACCAGTTTGGAGGAAGATCGTGAGGAGGTGCAGCAGTTCTATGAGCAGTTATACACCTCGCAAGGCTTTCACCAGATGGATGAATTACTGGATGTTGTACAGCCCCGGGTGAATCCTGTTATGAATGATGCACTTAGCAAGCCGTTTACAGAAGAGGAGGTGCGCCGAGCCCTTTTCCAGATGGCTCCCTCGAAGGCCCCGGGGGTGGAAGGTTTCACGGTTGGGTTTTTTCAGCGTCACTGGAGCTTCCTCAAAGATGATATTGTTCCAGCGGTGCTTGACTTTCTTAATGGGGGAGAACTACCACCGGGAACAAATGATACTTCTATCACCTTGATCCCCAAGGTACGATTCCCACAAAGTATTAATCAATATCGCCCGATTTCTCTCTATCCGGTTTTATATAAGATCGCTTCCAAGGCCATTGCTAACCATCTCCGAGAGTTCCTGGATGATATTATTAGTGTTGAACAAAATGTGCTTGTCCCTGGACGCCTAATAATTGACAATGTGCTAATTGCACATGAGAGTGTGCATGCGATGAAAAGGAGGAAGAAAGGGGGGAATGCTGTCTGTGCTATTAAGTTGGACATGATGAAAGCGTATGAACGTGTAGAATGGCATTATTTGCAGACAATCATGTTGAAACTTGGTTTCTGTGTGGAGTTTGTTCGTCTAGTCATGAAGTGTGTCACCTCAGTCAGATTTTCAATACGGGTGAATGGCGAACTTCTTCCTTTTTTTACCCCTTCGAGGGGGCTGAGACAGGGGTGCCCAGCGTCTCCGTACCTATTCTTGCTATGTGCGGAGGGTTTAACTTCACTTCCGAACCATTTTGGAGGTGTGAGAGTGGATAAAGGCATTCGAGTTAGCTACCGTTCTCTGTGGATTAATCATCTTCTTTTCGCGGACGATAGTCTAATTTTTATGCAGGCAAAGGTGGACAGTGCTCAAAGGCTCAATGAAATTCTGAGAATTTACGAGATGGGCTCAGGGCAGACTGTCAACAAATAGAAGAGCTCAATTTACTTTAGTCCAAACACCTCTGCCCCGGATAAATTACTGCTGAAACAAACTTTGAATATTTTGGTAGAAGCTTTCAGCGATCGTTATCTTGGTCTACCTACAGCTGTGGGTAGGATCACAAGCGGTACTTTTGACCACATTGGAGAGAGGATTCGAAGCAAACTCCAAGGAGGGTCAGAAAGAATGATTTCTTGTGCTGGAAGGGAAGTGCGTATAAAAACAGTAGCTCAAGCAATACCCATTTTCAGCATGAGTTGTTTCAAGTTAACAAAGAAGGTATGTAAGAGCCTCACTTCTTCCTTTGCTAAATATTGGTGGAGCAGTTCCCTGGACCGTAATTCACTGCATTGGAAGGCTTGGCCGACTTTGGCAAGTCCAAAGGAGAAAGGGGGAATGGGTTTCCGGGATCTTGAGCTTTTCAACATAGCTCTTCTCGGCAAACATGGCTGGCGACTGATAACGAACCCATCATCGCTTTGTGCCAGAGTTCTCAAAGGGAGATACTTTCCCACTTGTGATTTCATGCAAGCTACAACCCCGCGGTTTTCTTCGGCGATGTGGCGTGCCATCATTGCGGGGAGGGATGCTTTGCAAGTTGGTCTGATAAAACGTATTGGTGATGGCAGTTCGGTCTCCATATGGGATGATAAGTGGATTCCCGGTACTCTTTCGATGACCCCGACTGTCAGAAGCACTAATACACAATTGCAAACAGTCTCAGATCTTATTGATACGGTCAATTGGTCGTGGAAAGTGGATGTGGTCCGTCAAAACTTTATCACCCCAGAAGCGGATGCTATACTTAACATCCCACTCATGAGGGGAGGGGGTGATGATGCTTTTGCATGGGCTCACGAACGGACGGGATGCTATACTGTAAGATCAGCGTATCGTGCTCTAATGACTCGCAACGAGCATCTGGCTCTAGAGGAAGGGACGATCACCGAGACTTCATCGACAGACAAACAGTTATGGTCACGATTATGGAAGCTCAAGGTTTTGCCAAGGGTAAGAGTGTTCTGGTGGCGGGTGTTGCATGGGATTTTGCCGGCTGAATCGATGCTCAGGTATCGCCATATCACAACCATTGGCACCTGCAAACTTTGTCTTCACGCAGAGGAAGACATGAAGCATGCGTTACTGGATTGCACCCATGCCAGGCGTTTCTGGAACGCGGCGCCGGACTGGCTTGACATCAAGCGACCGGAGCTGCACCCACTCACGTGGTCGCGGGATGTTATATGTGATCCGATGTTCTCAGAGTCTGAGAAAGCAAAACTAGTGACTGTCATGTGGGCGATTTGGACCTCAAGAAACAATGCCACACACGGCAAGAAGGAACTTGATCCTGTTCAGTCTATGAAGAAGACCCAAGAAGATCTATCTGTTCTGGAACTCCCTCGCGATCACGCGCGAATGTTGCCGGGGCATGGTTGGAGGCCGTCCGAATTGGGCTGGGTCAAGATCAACACGGATGGGAGTGTTGCAATGGAAGCTAGGAGGGGAGGAGCAGGTGGAGTCGCAAGAACACATTCATCCTTTCTAGCTGCATGGTGCAAACCTTATCCGGGAATCACTGATCCTCTTATAGCCGAGGCACTCGCTCTGCGAGATGGTATTCTCTTTGCTCATCTACGAGGCTATTCTGAGGTGGTTTTCGAGTCTGATAATTTGGAGATTGTGAATCTCTGGAATACGCGTCACAATGATCGTGCGGTGGTGGCGCCTATCTTGGCCGAGATTAGGGAGCATGTCATTTATTTTCAGTCTTTTATAGTTCAGCATATAGGGAGATCAGCTAATGTTTCGGCTCACATTTGTGCTAAACAAGCTAGCACCCTGGATGTAACCGAATGTTGGATGGACTCCATTCCGAGTCTTCTTGTAACCAGTCTCTTAGCTGATTCAGCTGGAGCTGTTAATGTTGAATAAAGAGCTCCCAAATTTCCCTGCAAAAAAAAAAGATTTCAGGGGTTAGTCTATAACTATAGTACCTCATCTATCTCTTAGAGGCGAGGAATGCTTCTCCTCCATTGCATCAATTCTCGTGCACTATTTGTGAGCTCTGCCTCAGTTCCTCATCTATCCAAGTGGCAATTGGCACCTGCTATTACCGCAAGGAAACATTGGGTCATCTCCGTTGCTCACAAGCCGTATGTGTGCATGGAGTCAAATTAAGCAATCTCGTTTCCTAACCCCAAGAACTCAGCTAGCATCCATGCAGGCGTCGATCATGCATGAGTGCATCTGTGCATGCACAGTGGAGGATGAGGGGAAGGATTAGGAAGAACATACGTAACAGTGGACCGCGCCGCGCCCCACCTCAGCGGAAGCGAGATCATCGGCCGGCCGGTGAGTTAATTCTGTCACATGCACCGCGCTCCCTCCCGCCTCTGCTCTTTTTATTTGTCTTCTTTGCCTCTCTCTCGTTGCTACTGCTCCCTTCGTTCGGAATTACTCGTCCAAAAAATAAGTGTATAACGGAGAGAGTAGCCTTTTAGTGGTTGTAATTTGCTGGGACGGCATGTGATGACTCATGGGCTGCCATTGCCGCCGTGCCCGTGATAGTTCTCAAAAAAAAAAAAAATCTAACACAGGTAAATTGGGAAGGAGGTAATATCTCTTAAAATAAAGCATCCAAATTATGAATCATCTTTGCCGGTGCGGGTTGGTACGTGCCCTTTTTCGAGATTTGATTTTTAAAACAAAAAGTAATTACCCTCTCCCCTCTCTCCCGTGAGCGCGGGGGGGGGGGGGGGGGGGGGGGGAGGACCCTAGTGCCGCCTGCCTCCCTCCCCTCGCCACCGCGTCGACGTATGGTGGCGGCGGGGCGCTTTCCTTCCCCCGCTCGGTCCAGCGGGCGCATGCCTCAAGGTCGGGTGGCGGTGCAACATTTGCTCGGGGCGTGGCGGCAGTAGCCGGCGGCGGAGACACGGGCTGTGGTCGGCGGCGTGAAGGGGCTGCAGCAGCGGTGGTGCGCGGTGGGCTCCGGCAGCGACGAACGGCCAGATCTAGGCCCAGGCGGCCCGGGCTGCGAGCGTCTGCTCCTGCTGTGGCCGCGGCTGGTGGTGGTGGAGGCGTCGCTGCGGTGGCTGGTGGGCGCGTGCTGGTCGGGATCCAGGCGTCTCGCTAGCTGGACGACGGCGGCAGTGCAGATGGGCTCCCCGGTGAGTTTTCTTGGTGGTCAGCGGCGGTCCTTGGGGGCCCTCCTCGCCGGTGGCCGGGCCTGCGATGGTGGCTTTGCGTGGTTTTGCGACGGCTGCTCAGATGGGGCGGCACAGGGGTGTGTCTGGTGGGGAGGTCGGTTGGAGGGATGGGCGGCGCCGACGTGCTCGGGCCACTCGTCACTGGCACAGGGGTGTGCCAGTCCGGATGTGTCCGCTCCCCCACCTCCCCCTTTCCCCATCCACGTGCAGGGTGTCGCAGCTCCGGCGATGTTCAAGGCGGGTCGTCTGCTGCAGGACATCGGTCGGGGGTGTCCCTCTGGTACAAAGCTGGTCTCTTTGGATAGTCTTGGGGTGCCTGGATGTTAGGCGGCGGCCGTGGTGGCGGGAGGCGTGGATTTCATGGGCGGAACCTGCGTCTCAGGTGCAGGTGGGGGGCTTGGCTGCGGGTGGTTGGCGGAGCGGCCGGGGTACATCACTTACCCAGTCCTCGTACTGGCCGCCGGTGGCGGCGTCCACGGACGTCGTATCCTTCTTGAAGGCTCCGTCACGGTGCTCCCACTCCTTCATGTGGATCCGGGTGAAAACTTGATCTTCGGATCAGACGGTGGCGGCTATCCGTGGTCATACCCTTCTGGGAGGCACCGTCCTGGAGTCCTTGCTTCGTCATTGTCCGTCTCACCCCTCCTCGGTGACTCCAAGTAATTAGTTTGCTTGGTTGTCGTCCGAGTGGTGTGTCGGTGCCCAGCACCTTTGTATCTTACCTCGGGTGTGTGTTTGTATCGGTTCGCTCGGATGTATGTGGTGATGTTTGCTTTATAATATAAAGCGGGGGGGGGGGGGGCAACCCATTTTGGTAAAACAAAAAATAACCCTCAAACCGAGTGTCCAAATTTTGAACCATTTTCACCTTTCGTTCATTGCTTCGAGATCTTTGAAACAAGACCCAATGTTGATATATTTCATAACGAAAACCATAGGAGGATGTATTGGCGAGATCCAAGGTTTCCCAGCCAAGCAATGACCGCTCCCTTAATTCCGTTTTACCATTCATCCTACTTCTTAGCTTTGTTCCGTGAGTCTAAGGCAAGCTTAAGTGGTTTTTGACTAACTTTTATAAAACATAACTTGTACTCCAAATGATAGCTAGCTTCTCTTTTACAGGAAAAAGATAACTACCTTGTACTCCCATCGATAGCATACATATGCTCCCTATCACACTGTATACAACACAACTTTGTGCACACGCATCACACTTGTACTGCATCAGGGTATCTCCAACGGAAACCCACAAATTTTTTTCCGCAGACGGAGGGACCAATCCACGGACATGGATGCGGGAGGCTGATACGTCTCCAACGTATCTATAATTTTTGATTGTTCCATGCTATTATATTATCCGTTTTGGATGTTTATGGGCTTTACTTTATACTTTTATATCATTTTTGGAACTAACCTACTAACCGGAGGCCCAACCCGAATTGTTGTTTTTTTGCCTATTTCAGTGTTTCAAAGAAAAGGAATATCAAACGGAGTCCAAACGGAATGAAACCTTCGGGAGCGATCTTTATGGAACAAACGTGATCCAGAGGACTTGGAGTAGAAGTCAAGAAACAAGCGAGATGGCCACGAGGGTGCCCGGCGCGCCCCCTACAGGTGGGCACACCCCCCACCCTCGTGGGCTCCTCGAGCGTCCACTGACCTACTACTTCCTCCTATATATACCCATGTACCCCGAAAACATCAGAAGCAACCACGAAAAACTATTTCCACCGCCCTAACCTTCTGCATCCGCGAGATCCCATCTTGGAGCCTTCGCCGGCGCTCCGCCGGAGGGGGAATCGATCACGGAGGGCCTCTACATCATCTCTAAGGCCCTTCCGATGAGTTGTGAGTAGTTTACCACAGACCTTCGGGTCCATAGTTATTAGCTAGATGGCTTCTTCTCTCTCTTTGAATCTCAATACAAAGTTCTCCTTGATCTTCTTGGAGATCTATTCGATGTAACTCTTTTTGTGGTTTGTTTGTCGAGATCCGATGAATTGTGGGTTTATGATCAAGTTTATCTATGAGAACTATTTGAATCTCCTCTGAATTCTTTTATGTGTGATTAAGTTATCTTTGCAAGTCTCTTCGAATTATCAGTTTGGTTTGGCCTACTAGATTGATATTTCTTGCAATGGGAGAAGTGCTTAGCTTTGGGTTCAATCTTGCGGTGTCCTTTTCCAGTGACAGCAGGGGTAGCAAGGCACGTATTGTATTGTTGCCATCGAGGATAAAAAGATGAGGTTTATATCATATTGCACGAGTTTATCCCTCTACATCATGTCATCTTTCTTAATGCGTTACTCTGTTCTTTATGAACTTAATACTCTAGATGCATGCTAGATAGCGGTCGATATGTGGAGTAATAGTAGTAGATGCAGGTAGGAGTCGGTCTACTTGTCACGGACGTGATGCCTATATACATGATCATGCCTAGATAATCTCATAATTATTCGCTTTTCTATCAATTGCTCGACAGTAAATTGTTCACCCACCGTACTTATGCTATCTTGAGAGAAGCCACTAGTGAAACCTATGGCCCCTGGGTCTATCTCTTATCATATAAGCCTTCAATCTACTTTTATTTGCATTTACTTTTACAATCTATATTATAAAATACCAAAGATACATTTATCTTATCATACTCTCTCTATCAGATCTCACTTTCGCAAGTGGCCGTGACGGGATTGGCAACCCCTTTATTGTGTTTGTTGCGAGTTCTTGTTTGTTTGTGTAGGTGCGTGGGACTTCTGAGGAGCCTCCTACTGGATTGATACCTTGGTTCTCAAAAACTGAGGGAAATACTTATGCTACTATTGCTTCATCACCCTTTCCTCTTCAAGGAAAACCAACGCAAGCTCAAGACGTAGCAAGAAGGATTTCTGGCGCCGTTGCCGGGGAGGTCTTCGCTCAAGTCAAGACATACCAAGTACCCATCACAAACTCATCTCCCTCGCATTACATTATTTGCCATTTGCCTCTCGTTTTCCTCTCCCCCACTTCACCCTTGCCGTTTTATTCGCCCTCTCTTTCCCAATCTTCTCTCTCCTTCGCTTGCCTTTTTGTTTGCTTGTGCGTTGGATTGCTTGTCACGATGGCGCGGGATAATACCAAATTGTGTGATTTTTCCAATACCAATAATAATGATTTCCTTAGTACTCCGATTGCTCCTCTTAATGATGTTGGGTCTTGTGAAATAAATGCTACTTTGTTAAACCTTGTTATGAAAGATCAATTCTCCGACCTTCCTAGTGAAGATGCCGCTACCCATCTAAACAACTTTGTTGATTTGTGTGAGATGCAAAAGAAGAAAGATACGGATACCGATATTGTTAAATTGAAGTTATTTCCATTTTCACTTAGAGATTGTGCTAAAGTTTGGTTTTTGTCTTTGTCTAAAAATAGTATTGATTCTTGGAATAAGTGCAAAGATGTTTTTATCTCTAAGTATTTTCCTCCCACTAACTCTCTTAGGAATGATATTATGAATTTTAAACAACTTGATCATGAGCATGTTGCCCAATCTTGGGAAAGAATGAAATTGATGATTCGCAATTGCCCTACTCATGGTTTGAATTTATGGATGATCATACAAAATTTTTATGCCGGATTGAATTTTGCTTCTAGAAATCTTTTAGATTTGGCCGCGGGAGGCACATTTATGGAAATCACCTTAGGAGAAGCTACTAAACTCCTTTATAACATTACGGCTAATTATTCTTAATGGCACACCGAAAGATATACTAGTAAAAAAGTGCATGCTATAGAAGAAATTAGGGTTAATTATCCTTTTGCCCTCAATGGTGTCTTTGTGCTCAGTTTTGCCCTCAGATGCAAATTGTGCTCAGTTTTGCCCCTAGTCCATGCACAACTACTATGACGAGGCCAAACGGCCATATTTGAGTCCATTCCGTCCACCAGCGTTAAGTTGTGGGTCCGGAGCTTACACGTGGGACCGTGTGGACGTGGGTCAGGAGCTAACATGTAGGCACGTGCAACTAAATCCCCAAATCATTCGTAGCTCACTCTGCCCATCCGCTTCCCCGCCGGCCAGCTGACCTGCGCGGCCGCCGGCACTTGCGCCGCGGCCAGGACCTGCCCCGCCACCAGCTGCACGCCTACTCCATCGCTACCTTTCTGTGCCTACGCTCCATGGCTGCCTGCGACGCCCGCCACCTTCCTCCGACGCCACAGGTGGGGCGCCCGCCACCTGCTCGACCCGCGGTGCGGCCTCCTTCCGTGCGCCCCGCCAGAGCGCTCAAAGATGGGGGGATGCTGGAGCTATTTGAACTAGGAGGAAGAACCCTAGGGCGAAATGGAGAGCAGCGGCGACCCCGGAGTATTTGGCAAGGCAGGCATCGGGTCGGATATCCGCCGTGTCCACGACTGGGTTCCCGAGGGGTAAGTCTCGCCTCCTGTTTAGATTGAGCTTAGTTGTGCATTTGAACAATCGATTCGAGTAGGTTTTCCCAATTAGTGTGCTGATTGCGTCTCTGTTATTCGCCGGTTAGGATGGAGTTGCGGTTTGCTTTCTTGATGCACATTAGAAGGGACCGGTACACGTTCGATGCAAAGGATCAGAAGAAATACCAAGGAGGTTTTGATTATCGGTTGCCAATGGCTAGTAATTGGAGTTTCAGACAATTTGGGGAGGTAATTTGTAGCCAATATCCTTGGTGTTTGCTTGATGAAGTGGTATACAAATACTATGATGGGGAAAAGAAATAGGTGACAATTAGTAATGATGAAGAGCTAGCTACCATGTTTGTTAGGCATAAAGACAATTTTCATGTGAGGCTGCAAGTTGATGTGCTTGAGCAGGCATTTGGACCTAGGATGACGGGTGCAACATCTCGGGGAGAACCAAGTCGTCGTAATGGCATCTCTAGCCAGAATAGTTCAGTTGGTGCACGACGACGTGGTGGCTCGACAAGTGTGGGCAACAGTAGTAGGGTCCCCCTTGAAGTGGAGCATGATGACTATAATTCTGGGGTTGATGAAGAGAAGCTATATTCTGATGTTATTCGGAATTTACGACGGGCACCTCAGGCTGATAACCAAGATGAGGCTCACAATGCAGTCCGTGTGGATGATGACACGGTGGGTGAGGACGAAGACCTTGCAGCTGTTGAATGGGACCCTTTGAGCCCTAATTTGGAAGAAGGTACAATTTTTTGCATCCATGAATGAGTGTAGAAATGCACTTGTGACATACTGCATCAAGGTAGAACGTACTTTCAAAGTTGACAAGAGCGATCAAGTACGTTACAGAGTGCACTGTCCGACTGAGGGTTGTCCATGGAGGCTGGTTGCATCTAAAATGCGAAATAGCACTAATGTTCAGGTCAAAGTGAACCCTTTTAAGCACACATGCCAGTAATCAACCCTTAGGAAGGATACAATCAGTAGAGCCAAGTCAAGATGGGTGGCAGAAGAAGTAAAGAAGTGGGTGAAAGAAAACCAGCAAGTGGGTCCAAAGGAATTACAGAAGAACATCAAAGATAAATTCAAGATAGATTTACCATACATGAGATTATTCAATGGTAAACAACATGCTATGGATTCTATTTATGGTAACTGGCAGGAAAGTTTTCAATTGTTGTATTCATTCAAAGGTGAAGTGGAGAGGACAAGCCCAGGTAGTATTGTAGATATTGATCACCACACCGTGGAGTACACATTCAGGGGAGTGACAAAGACCAATGAATGCTTTAGGAGGGTTTTTGTCTGCTTTGAGGCTTGTCGTCGGGGTTTTTTGGCAGGTTGCAAGCCTTATTTGGCTATTGATGCCACTTTTCTCACAGGGAGGTTTAAAGGACAGTTAGTAGCTGCTTGTGCAGTTGATGCACACAATTTTGTATTTCCAGTTGCCTACGGTGTGCTGGAGACAGAGTCTGAGGAGAGCTGGACTTGGTTTTTGCATAATCTGCGCTGGGCTATTGCACATCCCAATGGGTTGGTCATTCATACAGATGCCTGCAAAGGTTTAGAAGTGGCCGTGGATAATGTGTTCCCTGGAGTAGAGCATAGGGAATGCATGCGTCACCTTGCTGCAAATTTCATGAAAAAATTCAAAGGAAAGGTGTATACCGACAATTTATGGCCAGCATCTTTGACTTGCAGTGTGAAGAAGCACAACTACCACTTGAGGCAGTTATACATGAATCCCAAAGTGAAAGAATACTTGGAAACACACCACTCCAAGTTATGGGCCAGAAGCCAATTCAGTGAACTGAGCAAAGTTGACTATGTGCACAATAATTTAGCAGAGTCTTTCAACTCAACGATCCGGAAACTAAAGGGTCATTATGTGGTGGATTTGCTGGACAGGATAAGGATAGAATACATGCAGAAATTTCATTATTGTGCAGTAATAGCCAAGGCAAAATTCATGGGCCACATTATCATCCCTGCCGTGATGAATGAACCGATGTAGAAAACAACAGGCTTGGAAATGAACATGACTCTTTGCTCGGGTACCACAGCAGAGATATCATATTTGGATAAAGAGAAGAGGGAATGGAGATATCCAGTGGATTTAGAAGCTAGAACTTGCAGTTGTAGGCAATGGCAGATAACTGGGTTGCCATGCATTCATGCCTTGTTTTTCATCACTTCTCTCCCTGGTCCAGCAGGGAACATTCAACAGTATGTGCATGATTACTACTCTGTCGCAAGGTTCAAAGCCACATATGCTTATGCCTTGCCTGCTATGGAGGGAAAACAACAATGGGACATGGTGGACCCTGGATTCAAGCTTTGCGCTCCAGTTCTGAAGAGAGCAGCAGGTAGACCAAGGAAGAGTCGAATCAGACCTTGCAGCGAAGGAGCTGGACTTGGAGCGAGGAAGCGTAAGTGCACAAGATGTGGTGGGTCTGGTCATTTCGGTAAGTATTGTGATAACACAGTAGATCCAGCGTTCGGAGAGAGTTTCGATGAAGGCTTCGATGAAAATGATGGACAACAGCCGGTTCCATCAGATAAGGATTTTGACGAGGTTCGAAATGATGATGGTCAACAGCCGCATGCTTTTGACGATGATCCAAGTGAGGCTCCAAATAGTGATCATGGTGATCCAAGTGAGGCTCCAAACAGTGATCACGGTGATCCAAGTGAGGCTCCAAATAGTGATCATGGTGATCCAAGTGAGGCTCCAAATGATGATCATGGTGATCCAAGTGAGGCTCCAAATGATGATCATGGTGATCCAAGTGAGGCTCCAAATGATGATCTTGGTGATCCAAGTGAGGCTCCAAATGATGATCCAAGTGAGGCTCTAAATGGTAACCAACCTTCTGTTGTTGTGAGTTCTGCTAGGTATGTAAATCTTGCAAGGGTCAAATACTACTGTACATTTATGGGTCACTTGACATGATCTCATTACCCTTTATGTTTTGCATAGCTCTATGATAGGTTTGAAGAAGACGCACAAGGTACCGACAACCAAGATGAGAAGAGAAGAAGCAATGATCACAAGGTGCACGAGGAGCAAAGTGATGGCAAGAAGCTCAAGGAACAGACAGAAGCCCGAACGTTATATGTGAATAATTATGAAACATTATGAATAATGTTGTATTTCTGTTGGATGATGTTAGAACTATGTTTGACATGATGTTTAAATCTGTTGGATGATGTTTGAATGAGCACATGGTTTTTCCTTTTTTTGAATTTTGTTTTGCTCATTTGAATTCTGGTCAAACCTAACTTTGACCAAGATTTAAACAAGTCTAAAACATCAAAATGAAGAACTAAGCCTGGATCCTTCTTAGTCAATCCAAAATGAAGCTGTGGTGAGGTTTTTGAAATTTCATGAAAAATGTGCTAAAATGAGGGTCCAAAGGTAGGGTAAACGGCCTCATCTCTAAGCAAGGTTTTTTTCGACCTTGTCTAAATCAGCCAAATAACTTTCCTAAACATATATTCTATATATTCTATATATTCTATATATACGGACTATGTGCGCTGGTTTTTCTATTTTTTGATTTTTTAAAATTTGTTTTGCTCATTTGAATTCTGGTCAAACTTAACTTTGACCAAGATTTAAATAAGTGTAAAACATCAAAATGAAAAACTAAGCCTGGATCCTTCTTAGTCACTCTAAAATGAAGCCGTGGTGAGTTTTTTTGAAATTTTCATGTTTATTTCCCCAAAACACTTCTCTTCACTTCATACAAAAGAGTTTGAGATACTCGAGATATCATACAATACACATGAACTTATCGTTTAAATGTATGTAAACCTTGTTTATCAACTTAAATCGTTAGTATATGACATAAAAAGACTATGTGCGCAGGTTTTTTATTTCTCTGATTTTTATTTAATTTATTATGCTCATTTGAAATCTGGTCAAACATAGCTTTGACTGCTCCAAACCCCTCCCAAACCCCGCTAACCCTAGCACTGAACCAGGACCGTTCATCTAACCCTAGCGCTGAACAAGGGCCGTCGATCTAACCCTTCTAGAAGGAATCTGTGGGGAGGAGGGGGGCGATCCGCGAGATGCAATCTGATTGGCTGGGAGATTCTTTTTTTAAACAAATATCGGGCGCGCTGGATGGACCGTTGGGCCGTCTCGTTGTCTGGGCCTGAGACCGTAGTAAATAGCCCGTCTCACCCTTTCTAGGCCTTGCATGCATGCATGGGAGGCGGCGACATGCATAGGCTGCGACGTGGGTTTGCATGCGCGGGAGGCTGCGACGTGCATGCATGCGAGCGAGGCGAGCGAGGAGTGCTAGGCTAGCGAGGCCAGCTAGGTGGTTCAATGAGTCAGATGCACCGTCCGGTCAAAGAGCTATGCAGTGATTCAAATGCACGCACGCGCCCCATGCATGCATCGTTTTTGTGCAAAAATTTAAGAATGCAAAGCATAACAGATACACACACGCGTTCGGATTCACACACGCACCGTTCTCACCCTTTCTCTCTTCCTCTCCCACCCACAGGACTATAAATGGGGTGCCTATCTTCCTCTCCCACCCATAAGCCAGATCTGATCCATTCTCTCCAACTTCAAACACCCAATCGACCAAGCCCTCCCCAAGCAAGACCATGCAGTTCAACGGGCCGACCTTCAGCCGTTTGCCTGTTGTGCCGGAGCGGCGCTACCCACCGGGCGTTCTCGTGGAGAGGGAGCTCCGCGTGTGGGCTTTTTCAAGGTGGAGGGGTTCCGTCGAACTCACCCGCGCCTTCCTCAGAGCCGGCTATGCCCACCTCCCACGGGGCTCGCCGAGGATGTTCACCCTCAACGAGGTTCGTGACCGCGGCGGCATCCTCCTACTGCTCACGGTCGCCTTCACCAACCCATTTGACGCACGCGAGCTCCTCGGCCAAGTCTTTTGGTGCGGCTGCAAGGCCATCTTATTCACCGTCTACAACATCTACACCAACTACGAGAACATCTTCCCCACTCCAGCCGGGATGCACTCCCTTCCCTACGACGACGAGGAGGTGTGAAGATGAAGACGGTGTTGAAGGGGCATGCGCGGCCAAAGTGGAAGGAGGAGATCAAGATGAAGACTGTTTCGTTTTTTTGTTGCTTTTCTATGTTGTGTCGTGTCGTGTCATGTTTTGTCATGTGTCCGTGAACTTATTATTGTAATGGTACTTGTGTTGCATCTTATCTAAGTTATTTATTAGGGTTTATTATGTGTGTTAAAAAATGTCCGTGCCCAAGCATATAATTTCTTCCCTAAACCAAGTCATGAAGCTCGAGAACTTGTGGTTGTCATTCAAAAGAGGGGGTGAGAAGCCCTCCATTTTATTTAAAAAAAAAGTCATGAACTAACATGCAAATTTATTCCGTTTAAATCCTAAACCAAGTGCCACTCTAACACTAAACCAAGTGCCACTCTAACCAAAACCACGTGGCGGTGCAAACATACGTTTTCAACCTTCCAACCCTCCAAAATTTCAGTGCAAAACAAAGGAAAACCACTCTCACGCGTGTGCAAACATTCACGGTCTCACATTTTTTTGACAAATTTCACAGTCTCACTATGTATACATTCCTTCCCTACCCATGTCAAACTCTTGCCATCTGTCCTAGCGGTTACCAGCGCAACCCTAAACACCACAAACCCACGTAGTCTTGGGTTCGAGTCCCCAGCCGCACCAATTTTTTGTGCATTTTCCACCCTTCATTTTTTGACAAATTTCACAGTCTCACTATGTATACATTGCTTCCCTACCCATGTCAAACTCTTGCCATCTGTCCTAGTGGTTACCAGCGCAACCCTAAACACCACAAACCCACGCGGTCTTGGGTTCGAGTCCCCAGCCGCACCAATTTTTTGTGCATTTTCCACCCTTCATTTTTAGACAAATTAGTTTCTACTCAATGTAATGCCCTTAAAAAATGTTCATTTATTTTGGCACTAGGTGTAAACATCTACAAGAGCTGAGGCACATTTTCCATGACATTTTGGTCTTTGATTTAAATCACGGTATATTTGAATTGGATTACTTAAATTGCTATTAAATATTTAACAGCTCCAAAAAATTTCTAACCTTAATTGTTTGGCTCTGGAATAATTCATTAGCTGCATTTCATTGATCAAAAGTTTCTGAATTCCTCATTTCTTCTCCTTTTTTTCAACATATTTAAATGTTGGTCACTTCTTATCTTTTTTTTCAACATTTAAACAACTTTGAACAACATTTAAACTAGGTGAATTTCTCATACAATTTCAAGATTACAAATTCCTCCATAATTCATGCCTTTCCATACATTTTCAACACTACAACCAGTGTGATTACCATACCTACAAATGCCCAAAAGTATTTGCAAATGGGTATTGGTAGTGCTTGATCTTCAAGCTTCCTAACCTTCTTCTTCAACATCCTAAGCTCAACAGCTAGCTCTCTATCAGTGTGTGCTTCGCCCTCCATCTCTTCTTCCGGAGCTCGTGCTGCGGCCATTGCGGTTTGGGGCAGCATGCGCAACCATTCGTCATGCTCTTCTTGCAGTTCATTTATCAGAGTCTTGGCCAGAGCATCGACCCAAAGAAAGAAGCATGTCACCTGCATGAACACGGAACAGATCAACCGATTGCTCAAAGATCCCGACCACGAAAATGGTGCAATTGCCCCGATTCTTACCCCATTCTCGCTGCACACGTAGAACGGACGATTGTGGTTCCTCGGTGTGTGAGAAACCCTCCGATCAACGCTCGCCCGGCACCACGGACAGATGAAGACAGGCTTCTCCACACGCGCCCGGCTCTGCATCCGCGAGGTGGCACGGGAGCTTGCAGAAGACATGGAGCTCGGAGCCGAACGAGATCTCAACACCGCCGCGCCCTCCACAGCTAGCTTCGCACCACCGCGCCCTCCACAGCTAGCTTCCCACCATCGTCGTGCTCTCGCTCTCTCGCCGTGGTCAGCGCTGTGCTCTTTGTCGCCGTGGTCACCGCCGCTGTCGCCCACTAATATAGCACACCCGCAACGGCTCTATGCTCAACGACTCTCTACTGGGTCCCGCAAGCCACGCGTGCAACGGTCTAAATAAAATTGGCCGCCTCTGCCGCATGGTCCCACCTGTAAGGGCCGAGTAAAAACATTGACCTGACGGAGACGCCAAAGTTCACAGAACGAGTCGGTGCGCACGGACTAGGGGCAAAGCTGAGCACAATTTGCATCTGAGGGCAAAACTGAGCAGATGGACACCACTAAGGGCAAAAGGATAATTAACCCAAGAAATTAATGTTTTGAGTGGAAAGATGGATGAACTTATGAAATTGTTTGCTACTAAGAGTCCTTCTATTGATCCCAATGATATTACTTTGTCTACTTTGATTTAGAATAATAATGAATCTATGGATGTGAATTTTGTTGGTAGGAATAATTTTGGTAACAATGCTTATAGAGGAAACTTTAATCCTAGACCATTCCCTAGTAACTCCTCTAATAATTATGGAAATTCCTACAATAATTCTTATGGTAATTTTAATAATATGCCCTCTGATTTTGAGAATAGTACTAAAGAATTTATGATCTCTCAAAAGAATTTTAATGCTTTGCTTGAAGAAAAATTGCTTAAAGTTGATGATTTGGCTAGTAACGTTGATAGACTTTTGCTTGATGTTGATTCTTTGAAACTTAGATCTACTCCTCCTAAGCATGATATCAATGAGTCTCCCAAAGCTATGAGAATTTCCATTGATGAGTGCAAAGAAAGAACCGCTAGATTGCGTGCTAAGAAAGATTGCTTTGTAAAAGCGTGTTCTTCAAGTTTCCATGAAAATAATGATGAAGATCTAAGAGTTATTGATGTGTCCCCTATTAAATCTTTATTTTGCAATATGAATCTTAATAATGATGGGACTGGAGATGAGTCAACTTTAGTTAAAAGGCGTCCCAATGATTCAGAGTTTTTAGATCTTGATGCTAAATTTGGTAAAAGTGGGATTGGAGAGGTCAGGACTTTAAATAGCATTGAGCCCACTATATTGGATTTCAAGGAATTTAATTATGATAATTGTTCTTTAGTAGATTGTATTTCCTTGTTGCAATCCGTGTTGAATTCTCCACATGCTTATAGTCAAAATAAAGCTTTTACCAAACATATTATTGATGCCTTGATGCAATCTTATGATTAAAAACTTAATTTGGAAGTTTCTATACCTAGAAAACTTAATGATGAGTAGGAAACTACTATAAAGATTAAAATTAAAGATCATGAGTGTTATGCTTTGTGTGATTTGGGTGCTAGTGTTTCCACTATTCCGAAAACTTTATGTGATATTCTAGGTTTCCATGATCTTGATGATTGCTCTTTAAATTTGCACCTTGCGGATTCTACCATTAAGAAGCCTATGGGAAGGATCAATGATGTTTTTACTGTTGCAAATAGGAATTATGTGCCCGTAGATTTTATCGTTCTTGACATAGACTGCAATCTTTCATGTCCAATTATTCTTGGTAGACCTTTCCTTAGAACGATTGGTGCAATTATTGATATGAAGGAAGGGAATATTAGATTCCAATTTCCCTTAAGGAAAGGCATGGAGCACTTTTCAAGAAAGAAATTCAAATTACCTTATGAATCTATCATGCGAGCTACTTATGAATTGAGTGCCAAAGATGGCACTACTTATATCTATCCTCGCTTTTATGCCTAGCTTGGGGCATTAAACAATAGCGCTAGTTGGGAGGCAACCCAATTTTATTTTATTTTTTTGTTTTTGTTTCTGTTTAGTAATAAATTTTTCATCTACCTTCTGTTTAGATGTGTTTTCATGTTTTAATTAGTGTTTGTGCCAAGTAGAACCTACAGGATAACCTATGGTGATAGTTAATTTGATTCTGCTAAAAAACAGAAACTTTGCACGCACGAAAATAATTTTAGTAATTCACAGAAACGTGCTTTTGCGTTTATTCTTTTTTCTGTATATCAAAAGACAAATTTCCCAGGACTTACTATTTTGGTAGGATTTTTAGAGTTCCGTAAGTATTCGAGAGTTACAGATTGCTACAGATTGTTCTGTTTTTGACAGATTCTGTTTTTCGTGTGTTGTTTGCTTATTTTGATGCATCTATGGCTAGTATTAAGTGGTATGAACCATAGAGAAGTTGGAATACAGTAGGTTTAACAACAATATAAATAAAGAATGAGTTCGTTACAGTACGTTATTCGGTGGTTTTTCTTTCTTGCACTAACGGAGCTTATGAGATTTCCTGTTGAGTTTTGTGTTGTGAAGTTTTCAAGTTTTGGGTAAAGATTTGATGGACTATGGAATAAGGGGTGGCAAGAGCCTAAGCTTGGGTATGCCCATGGAACCCCAAGATATTCAAGGATAACAAAAAGCCTAAGCTTGGGGATGCCCCGGAAGGCATCCCCTCTTTCGTCTTCGTCTATCGGTAACTTTACTTGGAGCTATATTTTTATTCGCCACATGATATATGTTTTGCTTGGAGCGTCTTGTATGATATTAGTCTTTGATTTTTAGTTTACCACAATTATACTTGTTGTACACACCTTTTGGGAGATGCCCACTTGATTAGAATTTATTAGAATACTCTATGTGCTTCACTTATATCTTTTGAGCTAGATAGTTTTGCTCTAGTGCTTCACTTATATCTTTTAGAGCACGGCGGTGGCTTAATTTTGTAGAAATTGTTAATCTCTCATGCTTCACTTATATTATTTTGAGAGTCTCTTAGAACAGCATGTTATTTGCTATGGTTATAAAATTGATCCTAGAATGATGGGCATCCAAGTTGGGTATAATAAAAACTATCATAGGAAGTGAACTGGATGCTTTGATCAATTTGATACTTGATAATTGTTTTGAGATATGGAGGTGGTGATATTAGAGTCATGCTAGTTGGGTGATTATGAATTTAAAGAATGCTTGTGTTGAAGTTGGCAAGTCCCATAGCATGCACGTATGGTAAAAGTTGTGTAACAAATTTGAAACATGAGGTGTTCTTAGATTGTGCATCCTTATGAGTGGCGGTCGGGGACGAGCGATGGTCTTTTCCTACCAATCTCTCCCCCTAGGAGCATGCGCGTAGTGCTTGGTTTTTGATGACTTGTAGATTTTTGCAATAAGTATATGAGTTCTTTATGACTAATGTTGAGTCCATGGATTATACGCACTCTTACCCTTCCATCATTGCTAGCCTCTTCGGTACCGTGCATTGCCCTTTCTCACCTTGAGAGTTGATGCAAACTTCGCCGGTGCATCCAAACCCCGTGATATGATACGCTCTATCACACATAAACCTCCTTATATCTTCCTCAAAACAGCCACCATACCTACCTATTATGGCATTTCCATAGCCATTCCGAGATATATTGCGATGCAACTTTCCACCGTTCCATTCATCATCATGACACACACCATCATTGCCATATTGCCTTGCATGATCATGTAGTTGACATCGTATTTGTGGCAAAGCCACCATGCATAATTTTTCATACATGTCACTCTTGATTCATTGCACATCCCGGTACACCGCCGGAGGCATTCATATAGAGTAATATCTTGTTCTAGTTTTGAGTTGTAATCCATGAGTTGTAAATAAATAGAAGTGTGATGATCATCATTATTAGAGCATTGTCCGCAAATGGAAGAAAAAGAAAGGCCAAAAAGAAAAAAAAGAAAGGCCAAAAAGAAAAAAAAGGCCAAAAGAAAAAAAGAAAGGCCCAAAAAGAAAAAAAGAAAAAAAAAGAAAATAAAAAGGGGGCAATGTTACTATCATTTTCCACACTTGTGCTTCAAAGTAGCACCATGTTCTTCATATAGAGAGTCTCATATGTTGTCACTTTCATATACTAGTGAGAATTTTTCATTATAGAACTTGGCTTGTATATTCCTAAGATGGGCTTACTCAAATGCCCTAGGTCTTCGTGAGCAAGTAAGTTGGATGCACACCCACTTAGTTTCTTTTGTTGAGCTTTCATAAATTCATAGCTCTAGTGCATCCGTTGCATGGCAATCCCTACTCCTCATGTTGACATCAATTGATGGGCATCTCCATAGCACGTTGATTATCCTCATCAATGTGAGACTTTCCTTTTTTTGTCTTCTCCACACAACCTCCATCATCATATTCTATTCCACCCATAGTGCTATATCCATGGCTCACGCTCATGTATTGCGTGAAAGTTGAAAAAGTTTGAGATTATTTAAGTATGAAACAATTGCTTGGCTTGTCATCGGGGGTGTGCAAGATGGGAGCATTTTTGTGTGACGAAAATGAAGCATGACCTAACTATATGATTTTGTAGGGATGAACTTTCTTTAGCCATGTTATTTTGACAAGACATGATTGCTTTGATTAGTATGGTTGAAGTATTACTATTTCTTATGTCAATATGAACTTTTATTTTGAATCATTTGGATCTGAACATTCATGCCACAATAAAGAAAATTACATTGAGAATTATGCTAGGTAGCATTCCACATCAAAAATTCTGTTTTTATCATTTACCTACTCGAGGACGAGTAGGAATTAAGCTTGGGGATGCTTGATACGTCTCCAACGTATCTATAATTTTTGATTGTTCCATGCTATTATATTACCCGTTTTGGATGTTTATGGGCTTTACTTTACACTTTTATATCATTTTTGGGACTAACCTACTAACCGGAGGCCCAGCCCGAATTGCTGTTTTTTTTGCCTATTTTAGTGTTTCGAAGAAAAGGAATATCAAACGGAGTCCAAACGGAATGAAACCTTCGGGAGCGATCTTTTTGGAACAAACGTGATCCAGAGGACTTGGAGTGGAAGTCAATAAACAAGCGAGACGGCCACGAGGGTGCCTGGCGCGCCCCCTACAGGTGGGCACGCCCCCCACCCTCGTGGGCCCCTCGAGCATCCACCGACCTACTTCTTCCTCCTATATATACCCATGTACCCTGAAAATATTAGAAGCGACCACGAAAAACTATTTCCACCGCCGTAACCTTCTGTATCCGCGAGATCCCATCTTAGATCCTTTGCCGGCGCTCCGCCGGAGGGGGAATCGATCATGGAGGGCCTCTACATCATCTCCAAGGCCCTATCAATGAGTTGTGAGTAGTTTACCACAGACTTTCGGGTCCATAGTTATTAGCTAGATGGCTTCTTCTATCTCTTTGAATCTCAATACAAAGTTCTCCTTGATATTCTTGGAGATCTATTCGATGTAACTCTTTTTGCGGTGTGTTTGTCGAGATCCGATGAGTTGTGGGTTTATGATCAAGTTTATCTATGAGAAATATTTGAATCTCCTCTGAATTCTTTTATGTGTGATTAAGTTATCGTTGCAAGTCTCTTCGAATTATCAGTTTGGTTTGGCCTACTAGATTGATCTTTCTTGCAATGGGAGAAGTGCTTAGCTTTGGGTTCAATCTTGCGGTGTCCTTTCCCAGTGACAGCAAGGGCAGCAAGGCACGTATTGTATTGTTGCCATCAAGGATAAAAAGATGGGGTTTATATCATATTGCATGAGTTTATCCCTCTACATTATGTCATCTTTCTTAATGCGTTACTCTGTTCTTTATGAACTTAATACTCTAGATGCATGCTGGATAACGGTCAATGTGTGGAGTAATAGTAGTAGATGCAGATGCAGGCAGGAGTCGGTCTACTTGTCACGGACGTGATGCCTATATACATGATCGTGCCTAGATAATCTCATAATTATTCGCTTTTCTATCAATTGCTCGAGAGTAATTTGTTCACCCACCGTAATACTTATGCTATCTTGAGAGAAGCCACTAGTGAAACCTATGGCCCCCGGGTCTATCTCTTATCATATAAGCTTTCAATCTACTTTTCTTTGCATCTTTACTTTTCCAATCTATATCATAAAATACCAAAAATATATTTATCTTATCATACTATCTCTATCAAATCTCACTTTTGCAAGTGGTTGTGAAGGGATTGACAACCCCTTTATTGTGTTGATTGCGAGTTCTTGTTTGTTTGTGTAGGTGCGTGGGACTTCTGAGGAGCCTCCTACTGGATTGATACCTTGGTTCTTAAAAACTGAGGGAAATACTTACGCTACTATTGCTGCATCGCCCTTTTCTCTTCAAGGAAAACAAACGCAAGCTCAAGACGTAGCAGAGGCCGCTATCCAATGCTGCCCACATACATTGCAAATACTTCCTCAACTAATTGGATGAAATGCATGCAACATACAAATCAGACGACTTTCATGCAAACACGATGGATTTTTGTTACATTTTGAACATTTAGAACAAAAAGATGACCCGACCCTACACCTATCCTATGGCGGCGGCACCCGGCGTCCAAACCCGTGTCGTCCTACATCTGTCATCTCCATGAGCACCGGTGCTACCTCTTGAGCACTGCGTTGGATTTCCCCGAAAACGAGAGGATGATGCAGTAAAGTAGCGTAAGTATTTCCCTCAGTTTTTGAGAACCAAGGTATCAATCCAGTAGGAGACCACACACGAGTCCCTCGTACCTACACAAAACGATAGCAACTCCGCAACCAATGCTTAGGGGTTGTCAATCCCTTCACGGTCACTTACGAGAGTGAGATCTGATAGAGATAATATTTTTGGTATTTTTGATAGATAGATGCAAAGTAAAAAGTAAAGGCAAAGTAAAAACAAAGCAAGTAAATAAAGTGATATAGATTGATATGATGAGAATAGACCCGGGGCCATAGGTTTCACTAGTGGCTTCTCTCAAGAGCATAAGTATTCTATGGTGGGTGAACAAATTACTGTTGAGCAATTGACAGAATTGAGCATAGTTATGAGTATATCTAGGCAATGATCATGTATATAGGCATCACATCCAAAACAAGTAGATCAAAACGATTCTGCATCTACTACTATTACTCCACTCATCGACCGCTATCCAGCATGCATCTAGAGTATTAAGTTAAAAACAGAGTAACGCCGTAAGCAAGATGACATGATGTAGAGGGATAAATTCTTGCAATATGATAAAAACCCCATCTTGTTATCCTCGATGGCAACAATACAACACGTGTCTTGCTGCCCCTTCTGTCACTAGGTAAGGACACCGCAAGATTGAACCCAAAGCTAAGCACTTCTCCCATTGCAAGAACTACCAATCTAGTTGGCCAAACCAAAAAGGATAATTCGAAGAGACTTGCAAAGATAACTCAATCATACATAAAATAATTCAGAGAAGAATCAAATATTTTCCATAGATAATACTGGATCATAAACCCACAATTCATCGGTCTCAACAAACACACCGCAAAAAGAAGATTACATCGAATAGATCTCCACGAGAGAGGGGGAGAACATTGTATTGAGATCCAAAAAGAGAGAAGAAGCCATCTAGCTACTAGCTATGGACCCGAAGGTCTGAAGTAAACTACTCACACTTCATCGGAGGGGCTATGGTGTTGATGTAGAAGCCCTTCATGGTGGATGCCCCCTCCGGCGGTGCTCCGGAACAGGCCCTAAGATGGGATCTCGTGGATACATAAGGTTGCGGCGGTGGAATTAGGTTTTTGGCTCCTGTTCTGATCGTTCGGGGATATGTAGGTATATATAGGAGGAAGGAGTACGTTGGTGGAGCTCCGAGGGGCCCACGAGGTAGGGGGCGCGCCCAGGGGGGCGCGCCCTCCACCCTCGTGACCTCCTCGGGCACTGCTTGGAGTAGGGTCCCAGTCTCCTGGATCACGTTCGGTTGGAAAATCACGATCCCGAAGGTTTCATTCCGTTTGGACTCCGTTTGATATTCTGTTTCTTCGAAATACTGAAAAAGGCAAAAAACATCAATTCTGGGCTGGGCCTCCGGTTAATAGGTTAGTCCCAAAAGTAATATAAAAGTGGAAAATAAAGCCCAATATAGTCCAAAACAGTTGATAAAGTAGCATGGAGCAATCAAAAATTATAGATACGTTGGAGACGTATCAGGCATCCCCAAGCTTAATTCCTGCTCGTCCTCGAGTAGGTAAATGATAAAAAAAAGAATTTTTGATGCGGAGTGATACTTTGGCATAATTTCAATGTAAATCTTCTTGATTGTGATATGAATATTCAGATCTGAAAGATTCAAGACAAAAGTTCATATGTACACAAAAATACTGATACTTCAAGCATACTAATCAAAGCAATCATGTCTTCTCAAAATAACATGGCAAAAGAAAGTTCATCCCTACAAAATCATATAGTTAGGCTATGCTTCATTTTCCTCACTTCCCAACTTCTATACCCCCGATGACAAGCCAAGCAATTGTTTCATACTTAAATAATCTCAAACTTTTTCAACCTTCACACAATACATGAGCGTGAGCCATGGATATAGCACTATGGGTGGAATAGAATATGATGATGGGGATTGTGTGGAGAAGACAAAAAAAAGAGAAAGTCTCACATTGACGAGGCTAATCAACGGGCTATGGAGATGCCCATCAATTGATGTCAACATGAGGAGTAGGGATTGCCATGCAACGGATGCACTAGAGCTATGAATGCTCAACAAAAGAAAACTAGTGGGTGTGCATCCAACTCGCTTGCTCACGAAGACCTAGGGCATTTGAGGAAGCCCATCGTAGGAATATACAAGCCAAGTTCTATAATGAAAAATTCCCACTAGTATAAAAAGACAACTTATGAGACTCACTACATGAGGAAAAAGGTGCTACTTTGAAGCACAATATATGAGACTCACTACATGAAGAACAAGGTGCTACTTTGAAGCACAAGTGTGGAAAAAAAGAGATAGTAGCATTGCCCTTTTTTATTTTTAATTTTTTTTCTATTTTCTTTTTTTGGCCTTTCTTTTTTTTCTTTTGGCCTTTCTTCTTTTTTGGGTAATGCTCTAATAATGACGATCATCACGCTTCTATTGATTACAACACAAGGATTACAACTCGCAACTTAGAACAAGATATGACTCTATATGAATGCCTCCGGCGGTGTACCGGGATGGTGCAATGAATCAAGAGTGACATGTATGAAAAATAATGCATGGTGGCTTTGCCACAAATACGATGTCAACTACAAGATCATGCAATGGCAATATGACAAAAGTAATGTATGTCATGATGATGATGATGGAAGTTGCATGGCAATATATCTCGGAATGGCTATGGAAATGCCATAATAGGTACGTATGGTGGCTGTTTTGAGGAAGATATAAGGAGGTTTATGTGTGATAGAGCGTATCGTATCACGGGGTTTGGATGCACCGGCGAAGTTTGCACCAACTCTCAAGGTGAGAAAGGGCAATGCACGGTACCGAAGAGGCTAGCAATGGCGGAAAGGTGAGAGTGCGTATAATCCATGGACTCAACATTAGTCAAAAGAACTCATATACTTATTGCAAAAATTTAGAAGTCATCAAAAATTAAAGTACTACGCGCATGCTCCTAGGGGGATAGATTGGTAGGAAAAGACCATCGCTCGTCCCCGACCGCCACTCATAAGGATGCACAAGCCAGGTACACTTCATGTTTCAAATTTGTTACACAACTTTAACCATACGTGCATGCTACGAGACTTGCAAACTTCAACACAAGTATTTCTCAAATTCATAATCACCCAACCAGCACGACTTTGATATTATCACCTCCATATCTCAAAACAATTATCAAGCATCAAACTTATCTTAGTATTCAATTCACTCAAAAGAAAGTTTCACATATCTTGAACACCAAGTATATTAACATTAAGCAAATTACCATGCTACTAACGACTCTCAAAATAATCTAAGTGAAGCATGAGAGATCAATAGTTTCTTTAAAACAAATCCACCACCGTGCTATAAAAGATATAAGTGAAGCACTAGAGCAAAAATATCAAGCTCAAAAGATATAAGTGAAGCACATAGAGTATTCTAACAAATTCCAATTCATGTATGGCTCTCTAAAAAAGATGTGTACATCAAGGATGATTGTGGTATACTAACAAGCAAAGACACAAATAATACAAGACGCTCCAAGCAAAACACTTATCATGTTGGTGAATAAAAATATAGCTCCAAGTAAATTACCGATGGAAGTGGACGAAAGAGGGGATGCTTTCCGGGGCATCCCCAAGCTTTGACTTTTTGGTGTCCTTGGATTATATTGGGGGTGCCATGGGCATCCCCAAGCTTAGGCTCTTTCTACTCCTTGTTCCATAATCCATCAAAAGAATTCACCCAAAACTTGAAAACTTCACAACACAAAACTCAACAGAAATCTCGTGAGCTCCGTTAGAGAAAGAAAACAAAAGACTACTTAAAGGTACTGTAATGAACTCATTCTTTATTTATATTGGTGTTAAACCTACTGTATTCCAACTTCTCTATGGTTTATAAACTAATTTACTAGCCATAGATTCATTAAAATAAGCAAACAACACACGAAAAACAGAATCTGTCAAAAACAGAACAGTCTGTAGAAATATGTAACTAACGCAAACTTCTGGAACTCTATAAATTCTACCAAAATATGAAGTCCTGGAAATTTGTTTATTGATCAGCAGAAAAAAGAATCAACGCAAAATCACATTCCTGTGATTTATCATAACTAAATTCGTGCATGAAAAGTTTCTGTTTTTCAGCAGAATCAAATCAACTATCATCGTAGGTTATCCTATAGGTCCTACTTGGCACAAACACTAATTAAAGCATAAAACCACATCCAAACAGAAGGTAGATGGATTATTTATTCCTAAACAGAAGCAAAAACAAAAAACACAAAATAAAATTGGGTTGCTTCCCAACAAGCGCTATCATTTAACGCCCCTAGCTAGGCATAAAAGCAAGGATAGAACTAGGTATTGCCATCTTTGGTAGGCAATTCTTCAATGAGGCATCTACCTCCTTTAGAATTTCCTTTCTTTCTAGTAATTGTCAAATTTTCAGGCAAAAGATCAAAAAATTCATCTATAGCAAATGGTTCCTTAATGATGGTATAAAGATTGGGATGAACACTTATAGATTTAAGATCCACGGTTTCCGTACTAGATGATTCACCCTTATTCTTAGGAACATAAATGAGCTTAGTATTTTTAGTAGACGAAATTGGAGTATTTTGCACAGAAGAAAAAGCGGTTCCCAAGTTGGTAATGATACCCTCAAGTTTATCGATTCTTGTGGAGTCCAGATTTATTTTCTCATTGACTATGGGATCTTTTTCTTTAATATTTTTCAAAGTCATTCCTACCTTAGATCCATATTGGGTAATTTGATTGTGGATCTTTTTATCAAGATTTTCAATTGATTCAAGGGTAGCAACTTTATTCTCAATAATTTCAAGTCTTTGCATAACATGCTCCAAAGTTAACATAGTTCCATTAATCAAAAGAGGTGGTGAGCCAAATATCTCTATTAAAGCATTATAAGAATCAAAAGTATGGCTACCCAAAAAATTCCCTTCGGTAATGGTATCAGGGATATATCTATACCAAGGATTAGCACCTACATAAAAATTGCGAAGAAGAACTGAAGTAGATTGCTTCCTGGTAGATTTATTTTGAGCATTGCAAATTCTATACCAGACATCTTTTAGATTTTCTCCCTCCCTTTGTTTAAAATTTAGAACTTCATTCTCGGGAGATAACAGAGAAGATAAGAGACTAGTCATGACGACAAGCAAGCAAACGAGCTAGCACACGAGCAAACAGAAAGGCAAAGGGAAAAAGGCAAAAGGGAAAGAGAGGAGGAGATTGGGAAAGAGAGGGCGAATAAAACGACAAGGGTGAAGTGGGGGAGAGGAAAACAAGAGGCAAATGGAAAATAATGTAATGCGAGAGATAGGGATTTTGATGGGTACTTGGTATTGTTGACTTGCTTGCGCGAGCCTCCCCGACAATGGCGCCAGAAATTCTTCTTGCTACCTCTTGAGCACTGCGTTGGATTTCCCCGAAGAGGAGAGGATGATGCAGTAAAGTAGCGTAAGTATTTCCCTCAGTTTTTGAGAACCAAGGTATCAATCCAGTAGGAGACCATGCACAAGTCCCTCGTACCTACACAAAACGATAGCAACTCGCAACCAACGCTTAGGGGCTGTCAATCCCTTCACGGTCACTTACGAGAGTGAGATCTGATAGAGATAATATTTTTGGTATTTTTGATAGATAGATGCAAAGTAAAAAGTAAAGGCAAAGTAAAAACAAAGCAAGTAAATAAAGTGATATAGATTGATATGATGAGAATAGACCCGGGGGCCATAGGTTTCACTAGTGGCTTCTCTCAAGAGCATAAGTATTCTAAGGTGGGTGAACAAATTACTGTTGAGCAATTGACAGAATTGAGCATAGTTATGAGTATATCTAGGCAATGATCATGTATATAGGCATCACGTCCAAAACAAGTAGATCGAAATGATTCTGCATCTACTACTATTACTCCACTCATCGACCGCTATCCAGCATGCATCTAGAGTATTAAGTTAAAAACAGAGTAACGCCGTAAGCAAGATGACATGATGTAGAGGGATAAATTCATGCAATATGATAAAAACCCCATCTTGTTATCCTCGATGGCAACAATACAATATGTGCCTTGCTGTCCCTTCTGTCACTGGGTAAGGACACCACAAGATTGAACCCAAAGCTAAGCACTTCTCCCATTGCAAGAACTACCAATCTAGTTGGCCAAACCAAAAAGGATAATACGAAGAGACTTGCAAAGATAACTCGATCATACATAAAAGAATTCAAAGAAGAATCAAATATTTTCCATAGATAATACTGGATCATAAACCCACAATTCATCGATCTCAACAAACACACTACAAAAAGAAGATTACATCGAATAGATCTCCACGAGAGAGGGGGAGAACATTGTATTGAGATCCAAAAAGAGAGAAGAATCCATCTAGCTACTAGCTATGGACCCGAAGGTCTGAAGTAAACTACTCACACTTCATCGGAGGGGCTATGGTGTTGATGTAGAAGCCCTCCGTGGTGGATGCCCCCTCCGGCGGAGCTTCGGAATAGGCCCCAAGATGGGATCTCGTGGATACAGAAGGTTGCGGCGGTGGAATTAGGTTTTTGGCTCCTGTTCTGATCGTTCAGGGATACGTAGGTATATATAGGAGGAAGGAGTACGTTGGTGGAGCTCCGAGGGGCCCACGAGGTAGAGGGGCGCACCCTCCACCCTCGTAACCTCCTTGGGCACTGCTTGGAGTAGGGTCCAAGTCTCCTGGATCACGTTCGGTTGAAAAATCACGATCCCAAAGGTTTCATTCCATTTGGACTCCGTTTGATATTCTGTTTCTTCGAAATATTGAAAAAGGCAAAAAACATCAATTCTGGGTTGGGCCTCCGGTTAATAGGTTAGTCCCAAAAGTAATATAAAAGTGGAAAATAAGCCAAATATAGTCCAAAATAGTAGATAAAGTAGCATGTAGCAATAAAAAATTATAGATACGTTGGAGACGTATCAACCGGCGATAAGACCGTGAAGTGAAGGTGCGGTCTCCGGCTAGGAAGAGTAGAAAACGGGAGACGGATCGGCCCACACGGGACACAAGGCCCTACCGCCTCCCGGGCCTACTCATCCTCGGAGGAGTCCGGAACCTGTCTGTTGCTGGTGGACGTGAGGTCCATGATGGAAATGGCAGCACCGGCGTTGTCATCGTCCTACCGGGCCGCCTGATAGTTCGTTAGCGGTCGTAGGAGACACATCTGGCATTGTTCTCCTCCGTGATCGCCTACAGCTGCGCTTCCGCGACGACATCGTAAATGGCACGCAACTCTGCGGCAAAGTTGGGGTTCGTCACGACCATGGCTGCCACGGCCTCCTCGCTTGCTTGCTCGCCGTAGATCTGGCCCTCCGCCGGCCGGTGCTGCTCCAGGAGGAACATGTTGTACCATTGTTCCTCATGTGCCTGCTGGAACACCGACAAAGGTGCCAACGCAGGCTGCACCTCCGCCATGGCGACATTGTAGTGCGCCTGTGCCTGCTTCATGGTAAAGCCAGCATGCACAGGAAGCGCGGGAGCCGAGACGGTGTCATCAGAGCCCGTCTCCATCGTGGTGTCGTCCTCATCGTCGGAGACCTCGGGCGAGTTGGGCGGCAAGATGGCCTCGATCCGCCTGGCACAGTGGCTTTGCCAGGCGGCGGCATGGGCGGCCACCGCATACTTCATCTCAGTGGAAAGGCTCTCCCACAGAGCTTGACCACCTGCAGTCATGGCAGATGCAGTGCAAGGTAGGAGAATAGGGAGCGGCTTGTGTTATGGAGTGAAGTTAGTCAGGTGTGGCCGCCTTTAAATAGCGAATTGCGGTGAGGCCAGGTGTCCGGGGGTGTCAATGTGCGGTGCCGGAGTGGGTTTCTCAGCCGACGAGCCTTCTTAATGGCGGTATACAGATGGACGGGGCATTAAACGTGTGAGGTAGATATCCGTCCCGTCCTATCCAGTCATGCGTCTCCGGCATTGAACAGGCACAGACACCGGAGACGCATCGCGGGCGACACCCTAATGACCCACAAGTATAGGGGATCTATCGTAGTCCTTTCGATAAGTAAGAGTGTCGAACCCAACTAGGAGCAGAAGGAAATGACAAGCGGTTTTCAGTAAGGTTTTCTCTGCAAGCACTAAAATTGTAGGTAACAGATAGTTTTGTGATAAGATAAATTGTAACGAGTAACAAGCAATGAAAGTAAATAAAGTGCAGCAAGGTGGCCCAATCCTTTTTGTAGCAAAGGACAAGCCTGGAGAATTTCTTATAATGAGAAAAGAGCTCCCGAGGACACATGGGAATTATCATCAAGCTAGTTTTCATCACGCTCATATGATTCGCGTTTGGTACTTTGATAATTTGGTATGTGGGTGGACCGGTGTTTGGGTACTGCCCTTACTTGGACAAGCATCCCACTTATGATTAACCCCTATTGCAAGCATCCGCAACTACAAAAGAAGTATTAAGGTAAACCTAACCATAGCATGAAACAAGTGGATCCAAATCAGTCCCTTACAAAGCAACGCATAAACTAGGGTTTAAGCTTCTGTCACTCTAGCAACCCATCATCTACTTATTACTTCCCAATGCCTTCCTCTAGGACCAAATAATGGTGAAGTGTCATCTAGTCGACGTTCACATAACACCACTAGTGGAAAGACAACATACATCTCATCAAAATATCGAACGAATACCAAATTCACATGACTACTAATAGCAAGACTTCACCCATGTCCTCAGCAACAAACGTAAATACTCACAAAGCATATTCATGTTCATAATGAGAGGAGTAATAATATGCATTAAGGATCTGAACATATCATCTTCCACCAAGTAAACCAATTAGCATCAACTACAAGGAGTAATCAACACTACTAGCAACCCATAGGTACCAATTTGTGGTTTTGATACAAGATTGGATACAAGAGATGAACTAGGGTTTTCAGAGGAGATGGTGTTGGTGAAGATGTTGATGGAGATTGAAACCCTCCCAATGAGAGGATCGTTGGTGATGACGATGGTGATGATTTCCCCCTCCCGGAGGGAAGTTTCCCTGGCAGAACAGCTCTGCCGGAGCTCTAGATTGGTTCCGCGAAGGTTCCGCCTCGTGGCGGCGGAGTTTCATCCCGTAAGATTGCCTCTGATTTTTTTAGGGTAAAAGCCTTCATATAGCAGAAGCTGGGCACCGGAGGGCCACCAGGGGGCCCAGGAGACAGGGGCGCGCCCAGTAGGGGTGGGCGCGCCCCCCACCCTCCTGGCCTGGGTGTGGGCCCTCTCTGGTAGTTTCTTCGCTCAATAATTCTTATTAATTCCAAAAATAACTTTCATGGAGTTTCAGGATTTTTGGAGCAGTGCAGAATAAGTTTCCAATGTTTGCTCCTTTTCCAACCAGAATTCCAGCTGCCGGCATTCCCCCTCTTCATGGTAAACCTTGTAAAATAAGAGAGAATAGCCATAAGTATTGAGATATAATGTGTAATAACAACCTATAATGCAATAAATATTGATATAAAAGCATGATGCAAAATGGACGTATCAACTCCCCCAAGCTTAGACCTCGCTTGTCCTCAAGCGGAAGCCGATATCAAAAAATATGTACACATGTTTAGAGATAGAGGTGTCGATAAAACTAAAATACGTACATGAGGGCATCATGATCATTCTTGTAACAGCAACATAAATAGATTTTGTCATATTATTTCTTATGTTCAAGTAACAATCAATTCACAATGTCAAGTATGGTTCAGAAACTTCATTGGGAACTAAAAAACTATAATCTCGGTCACTGAAGCAATTGGAATTTATCATAACATCAGAAAGAGTCAAGAATAGAGCCTTTCAGCAGGTCTACATACTCAACTATCATGTAGTCTTCTACAATTGCTAACACTCATGCAGTACTTGTGGTTATGGAGTTTCAACCAGACACTGAGAAAGATAGGGGCTTATTGTGTTGCCTCCCAACGTATTCACCTTTGGGTGATGTCAACAATAATAATTCATGCTAACTTACATCCAATTGGATATATATATATCAAGATCTTTCAAACACGAGGAGCTTGCCAAAGGATAAAATGAAAAAGGGAAAGGTGAAGATCACCTTGACTCAAGCATAAAGTAAAAACATAAAGTAAAAGATAGGCCCTTCGCAGAGGGAAGCAGAGGTTGTCAAGTGCTTTTAGGGTTGGATGCATAAAATCTTAATGCAAAAGAACGTCACTTTATATTTCCACTTGTATGTGGACCTTTATTATGCAGTCCGTCGCTTTTATTGCTTCCACAACAAGATCGTATAAAGCTTATTTTCTCTGCACTAATAAGTCATACATATTTCGAGAGCAATTTTTATTGCCTGCAACATGACAACTTACTTGAAGGATCTTACTCAATCCATAGGTAGGTATGGTGGACTCTCATGGCAAAACTGGGTTTAAGGATATTTGGAAGCACAAGTAGTATCTCTACTTGGTGCAAGGAATTTGGCTAGCATGAGGGGGATAAGCAAGCTCAACATGTTGGGAAGATCAATGACAATATACTTTAACTGAGATGTGAGAAAACATAAACCATTACGTTATCTTCCTTGTCCAACGTCAACTCTTTAGCATGTCATACTTAATGAGTGCTTCACAATCATAAAAGATGTCCAAGATAATATATTTGTATGTGAAACCTCTCTTTCCTTATTACTTCCTATTAATTGCAATGATGACCAAAACTACGTTTGTCAACTCTCAACAACTTTTATGCCTCATACTTTCTATGTGTGAAGTCATTACTATCCGTAAGATCAATATGAACTCTTTTATTCTTTTTATTCTTTCTACTTTCTCAAGATCATGGCAAGATAGCAAAGCCCTTGACTCAACACTAATCTTTATTATAGATAGCTCATGGACTCGATTACATAAAGAGATCACAAGGCAAAACTCAAAACTAATTGATACTAAAACTTCAATCTACTAGATCAAGATACTACTAAAAGGATCAAACTAAATAAAAAGGTAAAGATAGGAGTGTGATGGTGATATGATACCGGGGCACCTCCCCCAAGCTTGGTAGTTGCCAAGGGGAGTGCCCATACCCATGTGATTATGTCTCCTTCTTCATAGTTGGTGTTGTGATCTTCTTGGTGATGATGCCCCTCAGGATACGATTCTCCTCCTCAAGCTTATTGACTTGTTGTTTGAGGTCCATGATTTCTTTGCGGGGCTTGCCTGTAATGGCTAAAGCTCCCTTTACCCAAGGATGTTGCATAGCTTCTGGAGAACAAGTGACGCCCTTTTTCATATTTTCATAAGAAAGAAATTTAACATCGGAAGGGATGACTGAATTTGGGAGGACCGAGCTATGTAGTTCCCCCATCATGAATCCTGCTTGGAAGCGAGAAAGTAACTTCTTGATCTTCCTCCATGGCATCTATCCTTTTCAAGGCAGCCTCCATCTCATCCTCGGTTGATGGTCCAAAGTGATAAGCATCGCTATTTGCTCCTGGACCTGGTGTCGGGTGAGACACCCGACTCTCCCCGACTGACTCTTGAGAAGACATCTTGCTCTTAATCTGCAACAAGAACAACCTGAAACAAAAACAGAGGATATTTGTGTGATACGGTGGTCAAAGCCTTCGCGAGATTATATAATGAATTTTTACCAACCAAAATACGTAACGTGGAAGAAAACAAAGTCCGGGAGGCACACGAGGTGGCCACGAGACAGGGGGCGCGCCCAGGAAGGGTGGGCGCGCCCTCCACCCTCGTGGAGGCCTCGTGTCCTTTCCGGACTACTTCTTTCTTTCTAAAATCCTTAAATATTCCAAAACTGATAAAAATTGCCATTAGAATTGTTTTGGAGTCGGTTTACTTACCATACCACATACCTATTCCTTTTCGGAGTCTAGAACGTTCTGGAAAGTGTCCCTTATGTATTCCTCCGGGGTTACAGTTTCAATAATATTAGTTTCAACATTGATAGGATTACCTGAGATATAATGTTTAATTCTTTGAACGTTCACCACCCTCGAACTTGTGCCTTCGAAGTTATTGATTTTTATGGCACCGGAACGATAGACCTCCTCGATAACGTAAGGACCTTCCCATTTAGAGAGAAGTTTTCCTGCAAAAAATCTTAAACGAGAGTTGAATAATAAAACATAATCATCTACGTTACACGCTTTTGTATCCTTTTGTCATGCCAGTGTTTGACTTTTTCTTTTAATAGCTTGGCATTCTCATAGGCTTGGGTTCTCCATTCATCAAGTGAGCTGATATCAAATAACCTCTTCTCACCGGCAATTTTGAAGTCATAGTTGAGCTCTTTAATAGCCCAATATGCATGCTTTTCCATAAACCATCTTATACGGAGACATACCCATAGGATTTTTGCACGCAGTTCTATAGGCCCATAATGCATCATCAAGTTTTTTGGACCAATTCTTTCTAGATCTATTCACAGTCTTTTGCAAAATTAATTTGAGCTCTCTGTTGCTCAACTCTACTTGACCACTAGACCGCGGGTGATAAGGAGATGCGATTCTATGATTAACATCATACTTAGCAAGCATCTTACGGAAAGCACCATGAATAAAATGTGAACCACCATCAGTCATAAGATATCTAGGGACTCCAAACCTCGGAAAAATAACTTCTTTAAGCATTTTAATAGAAGTGTTATGATCAGCACTACTAGTTGGAATAGCTTCTACCCACTTAGTAACGTAATCAACAGCAACTAAAATATGTGTGTAACCATTAGAGGCAGGAAAAGGTCCCATATAATCAAAGCCCCAAACATCAAACGGTTCAATAACAAGAGAATAATTCATAGGCATTTCTTGACGTCTACTAATATTACAAATTCTTTGACATCCATCACAAGATAAGACAAACTTACGAGCATCTTTGAAGAGAGTAGGCCAATAAAAACCAGATTGCAATACCTTATGTGCAGTTCTATCTCCAGCATGGTGTCCTCCATATGATTCAGAGTGACACTTGCATAGGATCTGTTCCTGTTCATGCTCAGGTACACAATGTCTAATAACACCATCTACTCCTTCTTTATAAAGGTGTGGGTGTCGTGGTCCTAAGACTGACAATAGAAAGGGGGGTAGGTATGGAGAGGCAAGATCTCAGCTATGGTGAAGGTGTACACACGGGATTTACAAGTTCAGGCCCTTCAAAGTGGAAGTAACAGCCCTATGTCTCGGTGCCCGGAGGCGGTCGATTGGATTATGTGTGTGATATTACAGGGGGTGCGAACCCTTGTACCAGAGGAGGGGGTGGCTTATATAGAGTGAGCCAGGACCCCAGCCATCCTCCATTACAAGAGGTTCAATGTATATAAAGACAGGGCGTTACTGATAACGCCAGCCATAAGTGCTATTAATGATCTTAAAGACTACGGAGTGAACGCCTGACCATTGCAGTGCTGAGCGACTCCTGGTCTTTAGTAGGTCGAGTGACTCTCCATATGGTCGAGTGACGGTAGGGAGGAGGACCTTCGAGTGATGTGGCCGTCGAGTGGATTGCACTCGACGTGTTCAACCGACGCTCTCCTGTTGTCTCTTGGTCCTTTTATCTTCCAGGGTAGTGACCTTGGGTAGGACGTATAGGTCAGGCCTATTGCCCTACCCCAACTCTGCATCCTCATTAGTAGCCCCTGAATGGATTAAGGTGCGAGTGGAAAGTAGGTCGAAGTTGAACCTGCTCCGAGCTTCGTGTCTTCACGAGTGTTTTCTACAAGACTGAACGCCCGCGTCGGTACTTCGGTGTCGACTCAGTCACCTTGATCCATTCAGTGAGTTATCGATTGAACTAGTGACCTCATGCGCCGAGTGTTGTGTTGGAGCGCGGGTTCTTGGGCGCGATTGTCTGTAGTGTATCCCGGATTTTGCGGGATACAAAATTTCGGGGAAGCGCGCGGGTTGGAGAGCGCCAAAACGGGTGGTCCGGATAAGTAGCGATGCCTCGATTACCGCAGTGCCTTTTTCGCCACGTATGCTGCATGCAACTGTTGCGGGATTTGACGGGATTGCCTGGTCCCATGCGTCAGTCACTCGAAGGTGACCCTTTATAAGGCGACAGGGCCGGGGCGCTTGCACTGTGCACACCTGTTCCCTCTTCTTTCTCCTTTGCTTCTCCACCGCGCCCAACACCACCGCTCTCGACGCTGCTGCTCCCCATCCATGGTGAAGGACAAGACGGCAGCGCTAGAGCACGCTAAGAAGGCGACGGGGGCGGCGAAAGGCAAGAAGCAGAACCATGGGTCGTTGTCGCGTGCGGGGCTGCCGCCGGGCTGGATCCAGGGCGATTGGATCCGGTCTTAGGTCCGGCCGGAGGATCTAGCCGAACTGGAGGAGTCCGGATTGATCGCCAAGGGAGGGGCAAGGCTGTCGAAGGGGGAGACGGAACCGCAACCTCGACCGGGTGAGTGTGTTCTGCTCGCCACTCACGTCGACCGGGGTTTCTCGCTCCCTCCGCATCCTTTCTTCCGGGGATTTTTGAACTTCTTTGGCGCTCAGCTCCACCATTTTTCTCCCAACACCATCACGTATTTAGCTGCATTTGTATCGATGTGCAAGAACTTCTTAGGGTGTCGACCGCACTTGGGTCTTTTCAAACATATCTTCACCATTTGTTCCCAGTCGGTAAAAAAGACGAAGTCGAGTGACTCGAAAACCCATGTCATCCAGATGTGTGGGGGTTTAGGTATCCAAAAGAGGAATAGGAGTGCCTTTCCCGCCATGGCTCTCCCTGAATCTGTTAGAGGCTGGCAGTCGACCTGGTTCTACTGCCAGGACGTTGCAGCTCTAGGTCAGTCGACTGGTCTTCCCCACTTCTCGTTTGACCGTGTTCAGACTTCTGCCCCACTGAAAGTAACCGCTGCTGAGACCATGGAGACGAGGATGTTGGTGGATAGAGTGGTCCAACTCATCAATGATGGCGTTACCGGCCTAGACTTGCTGGAAGTGTTCCTCAGTCGACGCATCCAGCCTCTCCATGCCCGTGATCACCCGATGTGGCTGTATTCCGGACCGGACGACACCGCTCGGGTCCATCCAGAAGAAGTGTCGTCTGCAACCGTAGATTTGTGGATGAGGAGCATCACAGGCAACCAGGACAACCCCAGAGGATCCAGGCGAGTCGTCCCCTTCAGCGATGGAAACCCGCCCGACAAGGTATACTTTTTGTTCCAACTGCTTCCTGCTCACGCTCCGACTGTACTTGATGTTGACTGACTCTTACTCGACCGATTTGTTCTGCAGGTATTCACTGAGATGCATTCGATGCCCAACGGTGAACAAGCTTTCGAGCAGGACCAGGAGGGGGAGGACAGTGCAAAGGAGAGTGGTGAGTGGGAGTCTCCGGGAGAAGAGGAGGAGGAGGAGAGCGAGGAGTCGGACGAGGAGGAAGAAGTCGACTCGCCGCCGCGCTTCGAACGTCGATCCGAACAGCAGCATGATCCGTCTGGCGGGCGTGGAAAAAGTGTGGTCCCGAGTGCCAATACTCATAAGCGCACTCGGACGTCGACCCCAGAGCCGACGGAGAAGGTGGCCAAGCAGCCTAAAGTTGCTCCTCCCAAGGCTCGAAAGACATTGCCACGGATTAAGATGGACGTCCCTGTTGCTTCGGGGTGAGTATCTCGCTTGCGTTTTCGTAGGTCGACTGAAGATTTTCTTGTTCTGGCCGACCAATTCATGTGTCTTTCCAGTCCCACCTCTGCTGCCACTGACATGGACATTGACAAGGCGCCAGGAGACGAAGAGGCCACCTCACGAGTCGGTAAGTCCGATCGACCAAGCTTCGTTAAGTTGAGTAGATCGTCAATCGGCAGAATTTCTGACATTTCTCTCTTTCTGTAGTTCCGCAAGAAGTTATTGTGCTTCCTGATGATGAAGAAGAGGCACCTCTACAGGAGAGGAAGAGGAGGAGCGGGAGCTCTAGCAAGAGGAGGCTTGAAGTTCAGGTTCCTCAGTCGACGCCAGTGCTCGAGGCGGTGGCCGATCGTTCCGGAGAGCCTGTTTGGACCAGCATCACGTTTGCCAGCCCGCTGATGACTGATTGTCTGGTGGACTCAACTGCACGAACTCCTGCTGCTCCAGTGCAACCCCACGCCTTTGACCCAGCGACTACTTCAGCTGCTCTGCAGCCGTCACTTTTTGCTGCGTATCAGACTCCGGATGATTCACCTAGTGCCGCTAGGGAAGCTCTTCACCAGGTGAGCCTTGTCATGGAGCAGGTGAAGGTGGTGCACAAGGCTAGCCAGGTGGCTTACAACACCAGTACTGCCCTTCAGGCCAATGTTCAGGTCAGCAAGACTCCGACTGAACTTTTGAATGTTGCCTTATATCTGATCACCCACTGGGGTGTTTCTTTGCTTAGAGCTTGGGAAATCTTCCATGTCACTTGACATGGGTTGAATCTCAGCAGACTTTCTGAACCAGTGGGGGCATGCCGAGTGCACCCACTGGGTGTAGTCCCCGAGACCACAGTCGACTGCTGGCAGTCGACTGAGGTCTTAGAATGTATCTCTTTCTTTCTCCCCCTTTTTTAAGGGACATTTACACCTGTGCCCCTAACTCGAACCCACTACTCACATTTGCCCCTAATTTTTAGGTATGCTCAGTTTTGCCCCTTTGCCGTTAGTGTCACTTACAGAAATGCCCTTCCGAGCCGTTACCGTCTAGTCAAAGGGTGTTGACCGCTATCTGGACGTTTGTTGGACATTTTGCCCCTGACTACATGTGTGACTTACGGGTGGGACCCACTGAATAAAAATTAAAATAAAAACCATATCCACTCTCTCACTCACTTACATGTGGACCCATCGCAGAAAAAAAATTATCTCTCACTTACATGTGGGACCCCACATGTAAGTGTCTAGTTATTTTTCTAAATGATTAGTAGTTTTGTTAACTATTAGGGCACACAGATTAGTCTCACTAATTAGAATTAGGGTTAAACTAATTAATAGGCCCCACTGTCATAGGAAGCGCACTAATCCTAGTCAAACCACCGGCGTTAAGCCGCCGGCGAGCCACGGCAGAGGGCATGGGAGCTTTGTCCGGTGACCAAAACGGCGATGATTTCGTCCTGCGCATGCGCCTGTGCTTGCTCGGACTCGAACTGAAGTGGCAGGGCGAGCAGGGATGGTCGGAGTCTTGGCCATGGCCGAGGCCAGCGGCGGCGCCGGTCGAAGCATGGTGGTAGAGGGGCTGGAAGGCACGGGGGAGAGGGGATAGAAGGCACGGGGTAGAGGGCCTCACCGCGTGCATGCCAGAGTGGTAGAAAGACTCCCGAGGCCCAATGGCGAGCACATGTACCTCGTCTACAGCCACCGGAGCGAGGTATCGTGAGGAGGGGGTTGTACGAAGAGGGGCTCATTGGTGAGTTGTCTAGAAGATCGATGACGACATATGGATCTCAGGGACGGTAATTTAGCATCAGGGGATCTCGAACGACAGCGAATCGAAGATGGCGGCCGACGGACAGATGCGGCGGAGATGGCTTCGGTTGAGAAGTTGAAGGGCACCCGATGTCTCTATCGCTGGCGTGGTGATTCATAGCTTGACGGCGGGCATCGGGGACATGGCGGCGCGGCCTCTCGACGGCATTGGCCACGGGTGCGGCGATGCTCAGGTGAGTATGTGGGCGACATGTCCTCGGCCTCGGCAGAGGGGGAGGATGATGAGCCAGTTGGCTGGGCTGACTGGGCCGTCCTGGGCCAAAAGGTAAGCGTGTCCTTTCTCTTTTATTTTTTTCCAGGGGCAAAAATGTCCAGTAGACGCCCAGAAAATGGTCAACGCCCTTTGATTGGATGGTAACGGCTCGGAGGGGCATTTCTATAAGTGGCACTAACGGCAGAGGGGCAAAACTGAGCATACCCAAAAATTAGGGGCAAAACTGAGTAGTGGGTTCGAGTTAGGGGCAGAACTGGAATTGGCCCTTTTTTTGAAGTCACGCTGGGCGGATCCTGCTGAGTATTGATCTAAACCAGTGGGGGCACGCTAAGTGCACCCACTGGGTGTAGTCCCCGAGACTACTTGGTGAATATTTTATTCGGCAGTAGTCTTAGAGTAACTTTTCTCTGTTGACACCTCTTATTTCTGTCGACTGACATATCATTCTTGCTGACTGCAGAGGTCTTGTGATCTTGGAGCTCGTCTTTCCGAGTTGAAGAAGAAGCATATCAGTGTTGAACTTGACCTTGAACTCGCGAAGAAGAATCTCAAGACCGCGCAACAAGAGAAGGCCAACATGGGAGGTAATCATGCGACTATCTTGTCTGCTTAGTAGTTCGCACTTTCCACTGCTTTTCATTCAGTCTCTTTGAACCGAGTGACTTCACACAAGCAGATGTGCGTAGTGAAAACCGCCAACTTCAGGCTCGTCTGAAGAGTGTTGTTTCTTTAGAGAGAATGAAGGAGGCTTTGGAGAAGAAGGATCAGGACCTTGCTGCTGCTCATAAAGAAGCACGTGAGAAGACGACGCTTGCGGACCAGAAGCTGGCTTCAGTCGGCAAGTTGGAGGATGAGAACTCGAAGTTGAATACTGCCGTCTCGGACGCCAATCAGGAAGTCGAGCAACTGAGGAAGGACAAGGAGAACCTGACCGCTGAAGTCAACGGCCTTAGAGAAAAAAACAGGCAAGCTAGAGTCCTATTTGGAACAACTTGCGGCGAAGCTTGTCTTGAAGCTTGAAGGTATGGCTGTTCAATTAGACAACTGTCGTCGACTGAAATTTGCAATACTGTCGACTCATTGTTTTTTGTGATGGAACAGAACTTTGCCAGGACTTTGAAGCTAAAACTGGACGAGTCGAGACAGGTCTCGACCCCATCAACTGTCCCGTGAAAGATGAAGTTGTGATGAACTTGCTTCAATTGGAATCACGCTTGGACAGCGCTGTCGACTATCTGGCTCGGCTGAAGGCTACGATGACCCGAGTGGATGCGGAACTCTGGCCTCAGGCAGAACTTTCTCAAAGTCTCGAGTCGCTTATGACTCGACTCAACCAGATCCCTGACCGAGTGCAAGAGTGGAAGAAGTCCTCTGCCCGCTGTGGTGCTGACGTCGCCTTGTCATTGGTTCGCATGCACTATAAGGAGGCTAAAGAAAAGAAACTGGCGGCCCTCAAGGTAGCGAATACTAAGAAGCACTCTTTCCAGGACTTCATGGACACCTTCCTCGAGGCAGCTACCCGCATTGCCGACAGCATCGATCTTGACAGCTTCTGCGATCCGTCCAGCCCTTCTCCCATCGAGTGACAGAAAAACATTATGCTCCGCTTTTATTCGCCTCGAAATGCCGAGTGATTTTGTAATTGTTAAAACTCTTTCGGGCCTGACGCCCGAGTACTTTTAATCTGTGGTTAGGAACCTCTGGATTTATCTTTGAATATGTTGGTGAATGAAATCTGTTCTTCACTTGGATCGGTTTCTCATCGTTTGATGCAGGTGCTGAAGAAGGATCAGCAGTCGACCCGTTGGATGAGACTTTGGCAACATTGATCAGCTCATCAGCGAGGTACTCAACAATGGTCTTGGCATTCCTATCATCAGCAAGGGGCCAATCATTGGGTGCATACAATGTCGTCCTTCTTCTTGATGGTGCAGCCCCCGGGTGGGGGTGGGGGAGGGCGTGTGGTCGACCTGCAGCCCCGCTCACCACTCGGTAGGATTTTTAAACTTACGCGAGTGCTGGACTGCAGCTAAGCCCCCGAGTGGGAGGGCTGCTCACCACTCAGTAGGATTTTTCAAACTTAGGCGAGCACTGGACTGCAGCTAAGCACCCGAGTGGGAGGGCTGCTCACCACTCGGTAGGACTTTTTAAACTTAGGCGAGCACTGTGCTGCAGCTAAGCCCCCGAGTGGGAGGGCTTCTCACCACTCGGTAGGAGTTTTCAAACTTAGGCGAGCACTGGACTGCAGCTAAGCCCCCGAGTGAGAGGCAGACTCACCACTTGGTAGGAATTTTATCACTTAGGCGAGTACTGGACTGCAGCTAAGCCCCCGAGTGAGAGGCAGGCTCACCACTCGGTAGGATTTTTGTCACTTAGGCGAGTACTAATGGTCACTTAGCAAACTTCACATACTCAACTATCATATAGTCTTCCACAATTGCTAACACTCACGCAATACTAATGGTTATGGAGTTTTAATCGGACACTGAGAAAGATAGGGGCTTATAGTGTTGCCTCCCAACGTATTCATGCGCGCCCGAAGCAACTTCGACCGTGCCCTCCATGCGCTGCCCGTCAAGCGCCTGCTCATGCGTGGCCGACGCAACTTCGACCGCGCCGTCCGCGCGCTGCCCGTCCTACATCGTCTGCTGCCGCCCACTCAAACCCGCTTCGCTCCCCGCCCACAAAGCCACGTCGCCCGCCGCTCGCTAACCCCCGCGCGCATTGCCCGTACGCCACGTCGCTCGCCCGCTGCATCATCGAGCCGCCCGCCAGCCGCTAACCCGCGTGCGTATTGCCCGCAAGCGGACGCCAACCGCACCTTCTGCTGCGGCGGCTCCTCGTATCTTCTCTCCACTACAAAAAAACCTAGCCGTGCCGCCATGTCTTCCCCGGGATCCTCCACCACCCGCTCGTCGAACCCGTTCGCCGGCCCAGCTGTGCCTCGCCAGCCCGCGCCGGCAGACTACTTCCCCGCGCCCCCCGCACCGGGTCTCCTTGGTCCTTGTCCCGCGAGCCACCAGGCGTTCCTCGGCACCCCCTACCAGCCCTACAGTGCTCCGCTCGCTCCGCCACCTCTCGGTGGCTACGGCATGCCTACTCAGGCACCACCCTATGGAGGCCAGCCGTCGCCGCCAGTTCCTGCATCGTGGGACCCCGCCCTCACGGCCGCCCTACACTCAACGTCGTCGCCGAGTCACTACGGATGTGGAGACGACTGGTACATGGACTTGAGTGCTACTGCACACATGACAGCTCATCACGGTAACCTATCCTCTTCCACTCCAGTTAACTCACTCCTATCACCGTTGGCAAATGTTCTTCTTTACCTATCAGACACGTCGATAGCACTAGTTTTCCTTCTAGTTCCACACCTATCACTATGTCTAATGTCCTTGTTTCACCTGACTTAGTCACTACTTTAGTCTTCATTCGTCATCTTACTCATGAGAATCCTCTTACTGTTGAATTCGACGGTGTTGGGTTTTCTGTGAAGGACGCCCGTACCCGGATGGTGCTTCACCGCTGTGATGGCCCTGATGAGCTTTATCCCGTGCATGCCGGCGCCTCCACTTCCACACCCGTCGCTCTCGCCGCCGGTGTCGACCTTTGGCATGCTCGCTTGGGCCACCCCAACCCCACCGTCTTGCGTCAGATTCTTAGGAGTTTTTCTTTCTCATGTAATAAGCTTGACAAGCATACTTGTGAGGCTTGTCATTTGGGCAAGCATGTGCATCTTCCCTTTAGTGTGTCTACTTCAGTTTCCAGTTTTTCGTTTCAGTTGCTTCATAGTGATGTTTGGACGTCTCCCGTTGCGTGTAACACGGGCTATCTATACTACTTGGTGATTTTAGATGATTATTCACACTATGTGTGGACTTGTCCTCTTTGTCGTAAATCCGATGCTTTAGCCACACTCACCGCCCTTTATTCCTATGTCACCACCCAGTTCGGTCGCCCCATACTTGCACTCCAAACTGATAACGGAAAAGAGTTTGACAATGTCACTCTTCGCACACTTCTCGCCTCTCACGGCACCATCTTTCGTCTAACTTGCCCTTACATTTCATAGTAGAATGGTCGTGCCGAGCGCATTCTCCGCACTCTTAATGACTGTGTTCGCACATTACTCTTTCACTCCAACGTGCCCGCTCTGTTTTGGCCCGATGCTCTCGCCACCGCCTCTCTTATAGTTAACATTCGCCTGTGTCGTCCTCGGTGGAACTACCTCTTCACCACCTTCTCTTCGGTACACCACCATCCTGTGACGGTCTCCACATCTTTGGATGTCACTGTTATCCTAACACCACGTCCACCATGCCACACAAACTCGCACCACATTCTGTCATGTGCATCTTCCTTGGCTACCCTCCTAACACCAAAGGTTACCGGTGCTATGATCCCGTCACTCATCGTGTGTACACCTCCAGGCACGTGTACTTTGTCGAGACGTTGTTCCCTTTTTTTCAGGTTCCTCCGGCTTCGACTCCTTAGGCGCCGGCCCCCGCGTCCCTTCCTGGAGCGATGCGTGGCGGCCACCCCCAGCGGCGTCCCCCGGCACGGCGCCTTCTGCCACCACCACCCGGTTTCTTGACTCCCTTCCCCGAGGTCGAGTTTGACCGGGCCCCCGGGTCCCTGTCTCCCTCCTCCGAGGTTGAGCCGGTGGGCACCTTGCCTGCCACCCCTGCGACGGGCTCGACGTCCTCCTCGCACATCGCCCCTTCCGCCGCCTGCTCGGTCAGCGCTGCTACCGCCACGGGTGCACCAGTTGCCGCCGGTGCCCCTGTCGTCGCCGCGGCCCCTGTCGTTGCGGCCCCCGCCAGCCCTATTGTCCCGCTGCTTGGCATGACTACCCGTGCCCGAGGAGGAGCGCTTCGGTCGAGCACGCGCTACTCCTCCAACGAGTATAACTGTGCCGCATCGACGTCGATGCCATCATCCATCCCCACCTCCGCTCGTGCTGCCCTTCAGGATCCCCATTGGCTAGCTGCAATGCAGGAGGAGTTCGACGCCCTACACGCAACCGCACGTGGCAGCTTGTTCCGCGACCCCCTCGTGCTAACATCATCTCTGGCAAGTGGGTGTTTCTCCACAAGACTCATCCGGACGGTTCTCTCGAGCGCTACAAGGCTCGGTGGATGGTTCATGGTTTTCGGCAGCGCGCGGGCGTGGACTTCACCGACACCTTCGCCCCGGTTGTGAAATCGGGCACGATTCGCGCTGTGCTCCAGCTGGCGGTCTCGCGCGCCTGGCATGTGCATCAATTGGATGTCTCCAACGCCTTCTTGCACGGCCATCTCGTCGAGCAGGTGTTCTGTGAGCAGCCCGCTGGTTTCGTCGATGCCGAGCATCCCGACTTTGTGTGTTTGCTCTATTGTTCTCTTTACGAGTTAAAGCAGGCGCCTCGGGCTTGGTACCATCATATCGCAGCCTTCCTGCAGTCTCTGGGATTTCGGTCCACTCGCTCTGATGCTTCACTCTTCGTGTATCATCAGGAAGCTGACACTTCATATCTGCTGCTCTACGTTGACGACATCATCCTCATGGCGTCCGCTCCCGATCTCCTTTAGCGGTCGACTGCTCGTCTTCGTGATGAGTTCGCCCTCAAGGACTTGGGGCCCCTGCACTACTTCCTTGGCATCGAGGTGGTCCGACGGCCTGACGGCTTCTTTCTGCATCAGCAGAAGTACGTCCACGAGCTCCTGGAGCGTGCCGGTATGCTTAACTGCAAGCCGGCGCCCACCCCCGTCGACACGAAGGCGAAGGTCTCTGCTCTGGAAGGGTCTCTCGCGTCCGATGCAACGTTTTATCGCTCCCTCGTCGGTGCTTTACAGTACCTGACGCTCACCCGACCCGACCTGCAGTACGCTGTCCAGCAGGTGTGCCTCCACATGCACACTCCGCATGACTCTCACTGGACGTTGGTGAAGCGTATTCTCCATTATATATGCGGCACCATGTCTTTGGGACTCACCCTGACGGCCTCCGCCTCCACCGACCTCGTGGCCTACTCGAATGCCGACTGGGCTGGCTGCCCCGACACTCGATGCTCTACGTCAGGCTACTGCGTCTACCTTGGGACCTTGTTGATCTCTTGGTCATCGAAGCGGCAGCCCACGGTCTCCCGCTCCAGCGTCGAGGCAGAGTATCGCGTCGTGGCTAATGTCGTGGACGAATGCTCTTGGCTACGTCAGCTGCTCCAGGAGTTGCTTTGTGATGTTCACAAGGCCACTCTTGTCTACTGTGATAACGTCAGCACGGTCTACCTCTCCGCCAACCCGGTGCACCATCGACGTACGAAGCATATTGAGCTCGATATTCACTTCTTGCGTGAGCAGGTTGCCCTTGGCCGTGTTCGGGTTCTTCACGTGCCGACGACGCAATAGTTTGCTGATGTGATGACTAAAGGATTGCCTACTCCCATCTTTGAGGAGTTTCGGTCCAGTCTCTGTGTCTCCGACGACGCTTCGACTGCGGGGGGTGTTGAGTATGTATTTTATATTGCATGTGTATTGGGGTTGTGACCCACCTCCTAGTCTTGTATAGTTGAGATAGAGGTCTTCCTTGTATTATATATACGTGCACCAGCACTCCATCAATACAACGTTCATTGTATTGCAAATCTCTCCGTCTACACGTAGCATGCGTATCACACTTTGCACGCACTATGCAGCATACCTGCATGGTAACGGAAAAACCGACAGTAAACAAGGAAGCCTGATATTGAAAGTGTTCTTCTGCTCTCGAGCTTAAATGAGCTCGGTGAACAATAAGATAAAATAAAATTCTGGCATTTTGATAAAAGTTTTAAGTGCTTGTAAAAATTCGTCATGGAATCACATTCATGTGAGGCCTTAAGTTCAAACTTTTGTTAATGTTTGTCAAAAAAAATTGAAGACTTTTCAGTTTTACTATTCACCCGACCTCATTTGAGCTTGAACTCAAAATCTCTACGTCCAGCCAATATTTGCATTTTAGAAGAAAGATTGGTTGTGCACACTCTCACTTCGCTTGCTCGCCTCCGCCGTGCGCACCAACCAACGGCCACACCGCAACGGCCCGTGCGTCCCCACGCAGTCCTAATTGCTAGCACCATTATCTTACGGTAATGATAACTCCCGAACGTTCGGGATTTAAGCATGGCAACCCGAATGTTTTAGGTGGCAAGTTTAGTTTGCATGAGATTAGGGAAACATTGACAATTTTCTGACAAAAAAACGAAAAAGAAGAAAGTTGCCATCCCCTATCAACTAAAGTTGCCATCCCCTACAAACTAAAGTTGCCATGTAAAAACATTCGGGACGAAATGCTCAAAATCCAAACGTTCGGGAGTTATTGGATTCCCTATCTTAAGCTTGCCACGTAATCTAGAGAAAGCAATAAAATATGATGTACAGTGAATCATGTCTTATCCTTTATCTCTAGTAACTAGATATCCTAAATGTGCGGTGAGAGGTATGATAAGATATCATCTCCAATTAAAAGTACACAAGTCTTTTCTTCTGGTTTCTCTCGCCTCCACCTCAACATTTATCCTGTGTGACACTCCTATGATAGCATCATTTTACACGCTCTTTGATTGGGTTTAATTGATCAATGCTCATCCATGTTTATCTAAACTTTTATAGGGGACCTATTGAGCTAATTGTTACATATTTCTGTTGGGGCTATATGAGTTCATTGGCAATGAGTTTTTCTTGTGAATTTATGTTATTTTTCTCTTTTGTGGATTGACTGCTACCCAAAACGCATGGTTCATGAGTTTTTACCCCACTTGGGGATGACGATGGGTCAATTTTACTTCACACAAAGCTATTTAAAAAAAGAATCACAACACATGCTATTCCACATGGACTGAAATAAGAAACTATGACCCAAGCCCGACACCCACTAAAACAGGTAGCATCCATCATGTAGGGTCCCCAACCCCCAAAACTCTATCTTAATCTCGCCTCCATCCCCTAATCTCTCAGTCATCCCACTTCCAGCCACGACACCATGAAGAAAACTACCGAAAATCCCCAAAACCTAATGATGTTGTTAATGTGTTGAGTGTGTGCCAATGTTGAATTCATGATGGAAAATGTTGTGCCAAATACTGCTGATTTTTTGATATTGCTATAGTTGTTTGCTTGCATGTGTGGGTTCCAATTTGGATGGGTAAAATAGACAAGAACATGGATGGTTTGGGCAAGGACTGCCCTATACGGTTTTCCCCGTGGCCACTTGGCACCCTTACTTAGCAGTCAAAAAGGATCTGACATTGAGAGAGTGAGGAAGAATGCAAGTCGCTTCATTTTTGTGAATCTAGTTTTTGTCCTTCTTTCTTTCATGCTTATTACGATGTTTAGAGTGGAATTTTGAAAAAAGCAGTATATGAATTCCCCCCCTAACATGCACATTTTTGTTCAATAAATCAAAGAGTCTCGCATGACATTTTGTATTCAACAGATCCAACAATCTACCACGCACAGTCGGCCACACAAATCATACATGCCTTTTCTGGGTTCTGGGACAAAATACAATTCAAATTCATCGGTTATTTATGCCTTACATAAGAGAAATAACATAAACAACATTTCATGGTTCTTGTTCAAGTTTTATGTCCAATGGTAGTGGACACAACAGTATACTCCCTTCCCATAATATAGTGCACATTGGCTTTCTAAAGAGTCAAATTTCACAAAATTTGACCATGTTAATAGAAAAAAAATCTACAAATCAAATGTATACCATATAAAAATACATTGCATGATGAATATAATGATATAGATTTGGTATTATAGGTGTTAATTTTTTTCCGTAAAATTGGCCAAAATTTACAAAATTTTGACCATAACAAAATAATCTTATACGCACTATATCATGGGACAGATGGAGTACCTGGGCTATCTTGCTTCTTTCTTGTGAAGGAATAACCTGCGCTGCTTCTACATCTATTTATTGCTAGATCAGGAACACATAGATACACTAGGACACATACATGTCATTGCTCAAGCCCACATAAAGTCCACAGGGCGGGGCGAAGCCCAAACAAATCTGGGCCAAACACAATGCACAGATAGTACCATAGAAAAGAGACATGGGGTAGGGGAGGGGGAGGGGGAGTTTATAGTACAGTTAGACCCGATCGACTAACACGTGAGGAGTTCTCGGAATCGATGGGTGGGGAAGACAGAGAGGTCAACATCAGATTGATTTTGGGTCGATGTTGATAAAATGCAAGGTTCTAAATGCAAAAATGTCTGCTCACGTCCGCATCCACATTTGCCGTTGGTAGGTAGCTACTCAAAACAGACATGACAATAGACGAACACTTAGGAAAACCAATTCTTGGACCTTTAAGATCAGACGGGAGATTTTGTAAAAAAGATAATAATAAAAACTTATCCCACCACAACCAAATATCGCAGTCATGGCTTGGTAAGCTTTAAAATAGGGCATTTTACCGTACGATGCTCATTAGTATCGCATATGTCACGAAAATGCACCACTATACAATCTTTTTTGACTGACCCATTGAGTATCATGAACAAACTAGCATGATTTTCATTTTACTCATTGGCTCTAGCAACCCCTTTTGTGTTGTCATCGTGCACATTAGCGAATCTTTAGTTTTATTTACATGTAGTCTCTCACTTCACATTGTATTCTCCGACACTTTTTTGACCCGATTCACACATATATAGTTTCTTTCGCGTTGTTTAAGATTTCCATTGAAACACCAATTTACCCATGAAGATCCCTCGCATAGATAACATATTAATAGAATCCATGGTAATTGCATTTAATTGGTGAAGGGTTATAAGTGGTGCGCAACTTCTCATTTTTCTAACCAGGGTCAACATTAGCATACAGGTGCTCTTTTGTTCATGCCAAGTGTCCTTCTCCCATGACCGATTCGTCCAAAAAGGGCATGCCCATCATTTTGGTAACTTTTTCATTCTCCTACATGATGAGGTGTGAATCAAACACCTCACCTGATTCTTGTCTTCTCCCCACCACTTGTCAAAAGCTATTTATTGGTTCCTCTAATTTGAAACGTCTGTTGACTATCATGTAAGTTTTTTTAATTAAAAAAACTGAAGGGGGCACTGCATTCTCACCAAGAAAAGATGCAGTATGACATACATTACGTACATTGGATTGTTTTTGTGAAGCAGAAAAATAAATCAAGAATCCCTGTAGCAGTCAATACTTAACGGCAACAATGGTACTAAGCAATTCATAAGCAAATTAACAGTTAAATCCATTTTCTGAACACAAAATTTGCACTAAATGGTACAGTAGTACTTATTACTAGTAGCTAGGCTTGCAATCATCATAGTGAAAAATTAACAAAGTTATCACCGTTGGTGCTTGGGATTAGCGGCCGACAGAGAATCCAGCAGCCCTCTGTGGGAGAAGAGGGGCAGTCAAACGTCTCCCTTCACTCTTCCTCAGCAATTCAACGCACGCATAGGCATTTTGGCTAAAGGTAGAAATTCCAAAGAGGCAGAGATGGTACAAGATACACTTGTTTTAATTAGCTCGCCACTAACTCTCTTTGATTGCTCTAAAATAAGAGAGGTACTCCGGTCCCTTATGTTAATCTGTTTTGCAAATTCCTACCATATACTCCCTCCGTCCGAAAATACTTGTCATCTAAATGGACAAAAAAAGATGTATTTAGAACTAAAATACATCTAGATACATCTCCTTTTATTCATTTTGGTGACGAGTATTTCCGGACGGAGGGAGTATGTGGTTGGAAACCTACAATCACTGAATTTAAATAACCTCTTTTTTATATGGCGTATTACAGCTTCTTGTCACTTTAAATTTGACTTGATGGATCCGATGATTCCTTGCTTACTTCTTCATCTTAGGAAGCATCTATAGAGGTATATGATGCATTTGGTGATATCACTACAACACATAAGTTGGTATATAGCACTTTAAAACGCCTTGGAAGGTCTGAAAAATGCCTCAATGTTTCTTTTCTGTGATGTAATTTAGAACACTGGGTATAATTGTGAAGGCGGAGGTAATTTGCATTGTTTACGAGAACGCCGCACAGGCGCTCGAATAGAACATCTGCATGGTCAGCCATAGGCCGAGCAAAAATGCATCCAATGGAAAACTAAAAATAATAATGAGCTGTCCCCCACGCCTTGGGTCTGGAACTTGAACTTGAGATCTCTCTCATTTTGCTGTCAAAAAGAAAAATGATTTCACTAGAGCCCCTTGGAAGGTATGAAAAACCCCTCCAATTTTTTTGCTCCGTAATTACAAAATGCTGGATTTAACTGTGAAGGCAAAGGTAATTCACGTCGTTTTTTAGAAAGAAAAAGATATCTCATATTGGAAGTTTCTCCCACCGCCACCATCGCGTTATATGTAGGTGAAAGTAATGAACTATAAATATTGAATAAAGTATAAGATCGGTGGCACGCAGGGCATGGAGGCATATTACATTTGAGACGTTTTTTTCTTTTCAAAATGGCTCGGGTAGTCTTATCTTTCGAGGCGATTTTGTTTAAACACATTGTTATTCCTACCATTTTCAGCGTTCTTTTAACTGTCTTAGTGCAGGGTGATATTTTTATGTGTTAGAAAAAACGCCTTAGTTATGTGATGTTTTGAGGCATTTTTCTAAATTGTCTTAATATAGATCAAACTTTTGAGGCATTTTGATAGAATATGCCTTCTTAGATATGAATTTGAGGTGTTTAAAAAAATGTCACTAAGAAAACGCCTTTGATCCATGACTGTGTCATACTCGCTCCGTCCCATAATATAAGAACATTTTTTACACTAGTGACACTACACTCACTAGTGTAGAAAATGCTCTCATATTATAGGATGGAGGGCGTGTATGTTGTTTGGCAGCACCCTCCCCACTAGCATTTGACACTTAGGCTTGGTTTCAGTGCTCGTTTTCTTCTAACAGTGCACGCCAGAACTCTTGCCCAGATAATAATAATAATAATAATAATAATAAGTATATTGCAAAGGTAGATAAAAAAGCAAACAGTGACTATAAGGCATCCACAATGTGCTCCAAGACCAAGAGGGATCCATCCTAAGAGGAGATATACAAGACATAGGACTGCTCCTACGCATAGCAGACAAAGTTGCGGCTCTAATCAACTCCCATAAGCATGAGAACAAGGCGCAAGCTTAGGACCCAGGTCTCTGATTCCCCTTCGAGGCTTTGACCGATCTCCTGGCCGTCTCTGGTGCTACATGCACTTACGGCTATTGCAAAAGTTGGAAGGGTAGTTTTCTGTTCGTCCTTTACCTCGTCCAAGATTCCAAACACGCACAATATATCATGGGACATCCCATGATAGCTAGATACGTTGTACGGCTTGAGAGAGAAGCGAGCACCCCTCGCGCTTGTTGTCAAGCTAAGTTTGTAGGGCGATCAGTGCTGTTTTATTCTTCCTGCTGCTCATTTGCTGCAACTGAGCCCGTTTTAGATGTGGTCAAACCTCAAAAGGGGAGGATTAGCTGCATTTGGGGCTCTAGTCCCTCCCGGCTAATATTTGAGGGTTTCTGCTTCGGTCCCCTTGTCTAAAGAACTTTCTACATCTCAGATATTTTCCCCCTTTTTGTGATGATCTTAAACCAAACACAGTAAGGAATATTAGGACGTATACAAATTAAACTTTAAGGCTAGGTTCGTACAGTATTAATGTTCTTCTGGGTTAGAAAAACTCTCGTTTCTTCACCTCTCAACCTGGTTAGAAATTAACAAGCAGACAAGATGTAATGGGCAAAGAACAACGGCACCGAACTTTTACGTGCAAAACCCTTGGAGAAAAAACCACATGTGTACGACGACCAATTTCCCCGAATCAAGGATGAGTTGCAACTCATCCACAAGATCCGCTCCAACAGAACCCGACCGCTCATTATAAGCAATAACTGCTCCAACATAACTCTGTTTTTTAGTATGTGTGACATTTTTGGATATGTTTTATTCCCATCTTTACGATTCTCAAATTCTTTGAACATTTTGCTAGATTTCTTAACAAATTATAGGTTTAGTAAGCAAATAAATACTTACATTGTATAGAGGTTGTGTCAATTAATTTGGATTGGGAGTAGTAAATTTCTTGGATAATTCAAGTTGTTCCCCTATTTTCATTATTTAGAGAAAAGGCATTTGCCCCACTTTATAGAAAAGTTAAAATTTTATTTTTCAAATAAAGCCTTTCTATTTTGGTTGTTTCTTATTAAATTTCCTAAAGTATGTTCTGACATGTGGTGATGATTAGGATCCTTGTGGTGCATGCCACACAAGAGAAAACCCACCTTTGACTGGTTGGGCAGGCTAGATGGTATTGACAAGGATATGCATTTGGCAATTTAGACTTGAAGGGTGAAATATAAACTATATTGAAAGAGTTGAAACCTTGGGAGTAAAATACTGAAATTTCTCCTTCAGATTAATACATATTTTCTCACTATTAAATATTAGAGTTTAATTCACATTTTGTTCTCTAGTTGTGACCTCGTGGTAGCTTAAAATATCTTCTCGTTTTACCACTTAACTGTGACCTCGTGATAGCTTCCACTCATTTGATTATTGTGCTAACAATGACAACCCACATGACATGACGAAGTGGTAGCCAACTCTCAACTCAGATCCATATTTGTTGTGACGTACTCCCATTGTTTGAGTTTGTTAGTCTCAATCTTATTGAGTCAAACTTTGACCATATAGTTGACTAGCAAAATATAAATAATATATGACAAAAATTATGTTGCGGGATTCATATTCGAAAGTATTTTCTATTGGTATGATTTTTGCTACATATGACTTATATTTTATTAGTTAAATTTATGTTCAATGTATTTTCCAAGAAATCACAAAAAACTTTGGATTTCATTTCATTGATAGGGAGAAGAGCAATTACATTCCCCATGACAGACATTACATGTGTCATGAAGGACGCACGCGATGTACAATAGCCCAAGGAAGGCCACACCTAACACACAACACAACGCCCCTAGACTTTAGTTGTGACTCCCTTAGGGGCCAAAGACGCAAGCCCGGAAGCGCATGCTAGATCCCACTACTTAGCCTCCGACTTGGTTGTGTCGAGGAGATAGCCAAGGCTAAGCCGAGCTTTGTCGACGATGGTTGTGTTACGATGCTTCTAGATGCAACAAGACACCAGTTGGATGACCAAGCATGTGCCCTTGCGAGCCGAGGTAGGAACCAAGAGACAAGTTTCTTGCCACCAATCCACAAAGCACGCTGCCTCGACTTTTCCAGTGGCTAGTGGCTGTCAACCTAATCTAGGAGAGCACTTCGTGCTAGACTGTGTGTGAGAAGGAACAACCAAAGAGGCGGTGGTCCATCATCTCCACCGAGTGGTCTCACAACACACAACTCTGTGTGTGCGGCAAGCCACAACTCGCAAGACGCTCCAAAGTCCAGCAACGATCGTAGAAAGTGAACCACATGAGGAACTTGACCCTTGGGGGGCATGACTTTCAGATGAGCCTTCAAGAGCGAGATTCAAGCGCGAACTCGAAGATAGCATCATAGCAACTATTGGTCATGTTGGTCATGTACTATGCATCCAGTGTCCACCACAACTGGGGGACGTCTGGGTGGGAGCAAGTTGGAGTGTGTAGAACAATCGCCAAATATGATGTGTTGACATAGAGTAAGTAGCCCCGCCCTCCCTGATATTTGAGATCCAACGACGATCGGTAAAGGCATCTCGAGTAGTCCACCGCTTTCTGGTACGACCGAAGACCAGCATGAGTAGCTTGGGTGCAGTCTCCGAGATTGCCCGACCATCAAGCCAATGGTCCTCCCAGAATGAGGCAGTATCTCCATCGCCATTCACCATCTTGTTGGATGTTATGAACATTGCGCATTCATCCTGGGAGAAATGGATGTTGAGGTCCTTCTAGGGACGGTCGGGATCAATGTGCATCCTCCAGAGCTAGCGGACCCAAAGACTGATCACCACCATCCCGAGGTCCATAATACCTAGGTTGGCCAAACAAAGGGCCCTACACACACAATGCTAGTTGACGTGGTAGTGGTCGCCCTATGCAGCCGCCCTGCCGGCCCAAAGGATGCACGTGAGGATCTTGCCAATCTGCTTCTCGTACCGCTTGACCAAGGTTAGGCGCCCTACCTTTGCCATCATCGATGCCCCCTCCCCACCCCCAAGTAGGAAGGCGACCCGCGATCCTGTCAACCAATGGCTCCAGAGCCGCACTCGCTCCAAAGAGTGAGGGCCATCCCGAGGTACTTGATCGAGTTAGGAGTCAGCTAACACTCCATCACCGATGCAACCTTGAGGCCCACCTTGTCTGAACAACCTATGGGGAACAACAAACACTTAGCGAAGTTGGTGTGCAACCATGATGTGTGCCCGAAGAGCGCTAAGAAGTTGTGAATGAGTAACTCCTCCCTATCTAGGTGACTGAAGATGAACACGCTACGTAAAAGCGAGATGCTAGCCAACAAATTGTGAGGTGCAAGACTGCGGAGCATCATGAGCTTCGTGGGCTCTAGTCAACAACCTATAAGGGTGTCAATCACCCACACAAACAACATGGGGAATAGTAGATCACCCTATCGGAACCTCCCTTGCGGTGCCAAATCAACGGCCCTGGCTCACCATTGAGCATCACCCTCATGCTGCTAGAGAATAGTGGGATGGCAACCTACTCGCAGAAGCGAGGCTCAAAGCCGATCCTACGCAACATCTCAAAGAGCAATGCCCAAGACATCAAGTCGAACGCATGAGAGATATCAAGTTTGAGCAGGACCTGAGGCTCCCCTAGCCGTTGCAGGTACCTCACCATCTATTGAACTAACACGAAGTTTTCATGAATGCATCACTTGGCGATAAACACACATTGATTCTCCTCAACCAAGGTACCCAACCTCCGCAACAACCTAACAGGCAGGATCTTCGCAACTAGCTTGGGGAAGAGGCGGATGAGGTTGATAGGGCAGTAATCCTTCAGAGTAGAGGTGCCCGCTCGCTTGGGCAAATGATCAGCTGAGCTTGATTTGGCCCTTGCAACTTGGGCCGACATAAGTGTTGGAAATATGCCCTATAGGCAATAATAAAATGGTTATTATTATATTTCTTTGTTCATGGTAATTGTCTGTTATTCATGCTATAACTGTGTTATCCGGAAATCGTAATACACGTGTGAATACATAGACCACAACATGTCCCTAGTAAGCCTCTAGTTGACTAGCTCGTTGATCAACAGATAGTCATGGTTTCTTGACTATGGGCATTGGATGTCATTGATAACGGGATCACATCATTAGGAGAATGATGTGATGGACAAGACCCAATCCTAAGCATAGCTCAAAGATCATGTAGTTCGTTTAGCTAGAGCTTTTCCAAATGTCAAGTATCATTTCCTTAGACCATGAGATTGTGCAACTCCCGGATACCGTAGGAGTGCTTTGGGTGTGCCAAACGTCACAACATAACTGGGTGACTATAAAGGTGCACTACGGGTATCTCCGAAAGTGTCTGTTGGGTTGGCACGAATCGAGACTGGGATTTGTCACTCCGTATGACGGAGAGGTATCTCTGGGCCCACTTGGTAATGCATCATCATAATGAGCTCAATGTGACCAAGTGTCTAGTCACGGGATCATGCATTGCGGTACGAGTAAAGTGACTTGCCGGTAACGAGATTAAACGAGGTATTGGGATACCGACGATCGAGTCTCGGGCAAGTAACACACCGATTGACAAAGGGAATTGTATACGGGGTTGATTGAATCCTCGACATCGTGGTTCATCCAATGAGATCATCGAGGAGTATGTGGGAGCCAACATGGGTATCCAGATCCCGCTGTTGATTATTGACCAGAGAGGCGTCTCAGTCATGTCTGCATGTCTCCCGAACCCGTAGGGTCTACACACTTAAGGTTCGGTGACGCTAGGGTTGTAGAGATATAAGTATGCAGTAACCCGAAAGTTGTTCGGAGTCCCGGATGAGATCCCAGACGTCACGAGGAGTTTCGGAATGGTCCGGAGGTGAAGAATTATATATAGGAAGTGCAGTTTCGGCCATCGGGAAAGTTTCGGGGGTCACCGGTATTGTACCGGGACCACCGGAAGGGTCCCGAGGGTCCACCGGGTGGGGCCACCTATCCCGGAGGGCCCCGTGGGCTGAAGTGGGGAGGGGAACCAGCCCCTAGTGGGCTGGTCTGCCCCCCCTTGGGCCCCCCTGCGCCTAGGGTTGGAAACCCTAGGGTGGGGGGCGCCTCCACTTGCCTTGGGGGGCAAGCCACCCCCTTGGCCGCCGCCCCCCCTTGGAGATGGCATCTCCTAGGGCCGCCCCCCCCCCTAGGGGGCCTATATAAAGAGGGGGGAGGGAGGGCAGCCGCACCCATGCTCTTGGCGCCTCCCTCTCCCATTGCTACACCTCTCCCTCTCGTAGAAGCTCGGCGAAGCCCTGCCGAGATCACTGCTGCATCCACCATCACGCCGTCGTGCTGCTGGATCTCCGTCAACCTCTCCTTCCCCCTTGCTGGATCAAGAAGGAGGAGACGTCTTCCTCAACCGTACGTGTGTTGAACGCGGAGGTGATGTCCGTTCAACACTAGGATCATCGGTGATTTGGATCACGACGAGTACGACTCCCTCAACCCCGTTCTCTTGAACTTCTGCTCGCGATCTACAAGGGTATGTAGATGCACTCCTTTATCTCGTTGCTAGATGAACTCATAGATTGATCTTGGTGAAAGTGTAGAATTTTTTTTATTTTCTGCAACGTTCCCCAACAGTGGTGTCAGAGCCAGGTTTATGTGTAGTTCTCTTTGCACGAGTAGAACACAAATTTGTTGTGGGCGTAGATGTTGTCAACTTTCTTGCCACTACTAGTCTTATTTTGCTTTAGTGGTATTGTGGGATGAAGCGGCCCGGACCGACCTTACACGTACGCTTACGTGAGACAGGTTCCACCGACTGACATGCACTAGTTGCATAAGGTGGCTGGCGGGTGCTGTCTCTCCCACTTTAGTTGGAGCGGATTCGATGAAAAGGGTCCTTATGAAGGGTAAATAGAAGTTGGCAAATCACGTTGTGGCTTTTACGTAGGTAAGAAAACGTTCTTGGTAGAACCCTATTGCAGCCACGTAAAACATGCAACAACAATTGGAGGACGTCTAACTTGTTTTTGCAGCATATGATTTGTGATGTGATATGGCCAAAAGTTGTGATGAATGATGATTGATATATATGTGATGTATGAGATCATGTTCTTGTAATAGGAATCACGACTTGCATGTCGATGAGTATGACAACCGGTAGGAGCCATAGGAGTTATCTTTATTTTTGTATGACCTGCGTGTCATTGAGAAATGCCATGTAAATTACTTTACTTTATTGCTAAATTCATTAGCCATAGTAGTAGAAGTAATAGTTGGCGAGAAAATTCATGGAGACACGATGATGGAGATCATGGTGTCATGCCGGTGACGAAGATGATCATGGAGCCCCGAAGATGGAGATCAAAGGAGCTATATGATATTGGCCATATCATGTCACTATTTGATTGCATGTGATGTTTATCATGTTTTTCATCTTGTTTACTTAGAACGACGGTAGTAAATAAGATGATCCCTCATAATAATTTCAAGAATGTGTTCCTCCTAACTGTGCACCGTTGTGAAAGTTCGTTGTTTTGAAGCACCACATGATGATCGGGTGTGATAGATCCTAATGTTCGAATACAACGGGTGTAAGCCAGATTTACACAAGCAATACACTTAGGTTAACTTGACGAGCCTAGCATGTACAAACATGGCCTCGGAAAACGGAGGACCGAAAGGTCGAGCATGAGTCGTATACAAGATACGATCAACATGGAGATGTTCACCGATGTCGACTAGTCCGTCTCACGTGATGATCGGACACGGCCTAGTTGACTTGGATCATGTTTCACTTAGATGACTAGAGGGATGTCTAATCTGAATGGGAGTTCATTGAATAATTTGATTAGATGAACTTAATTATCATGAACTTAGTCTAAAATCTTTACAATATGTCTTGTAGATCAAATGGCCCACGTTACCCTCAACTTCAACACGTTCCTAGAGAAAACCAAGCTGAAAGATGATGGCAGCAACTATACAGACTGGGTTCGGAACTTGAGGATCATCCTCATAGCTGCCAAGGAAGATTATGTCCTTGAAGCGCCGCTAGGTGAACCACCAATCCCAAAGAACCAAGACGTTATGAACGCTTGGCAGTCTCGTGCTGATGATTACTCCCTCGTTCAGTGCAGCATGCTTTACAGCTTAGAACCGGGGCTCCAAAAGCGTTTTGAGCAACACGGAGCATATGAGATGTTCGAAGAGCTGAAAATGGTTTTCCAAGCTCATGCCCGGGTCGAGAGATATGAAGTCTCCGACAAGTTCTTTAGCTGTAAGATGGAGGAAAATAGTTCTGTCAGTGAGCACATACTCAAGATGTCTGGGTTGCACAACCGCTTGACTCAGCTGGGAGTTAATCTCCCGGATGACGCGGTCATTGACAGAATCCTTCAGTCGCTTCCATCGAGCTACAAGAGCTTTGTGATGAACTTCAATATGCAGGGGATGGAAAAGACCATTCCTGAGGTATATTCAATGCTGAAATCAGCGGAGGTGGAGATCAAAAAGGAACATCAAGTGTTGATGGTGAATAAAACCACTAAGTTCAAGAAAGGCAAGGGTAAGAAGAACTTCAAGAAGGACGGTAAGGGAGTTGCCGCGCCCGGTAAGCCAGTTGCCGGGAAGAAGTCAAACAATGGACCCAAGCCTGAAACTGAGTGCTTTTATTGCAAGGGAAGTGGTCACCGAAAGCGGAACTGCCCCAAGTACTTAGCGGACAAGAAGGCCGGCAAAACCAAAGGTATATGTGATATACATGTAATTGATGTGTACCTTACCAGTACTCGTAGTAGCTCTTGGATATTTGATACCGGTGCGGTTGCTCATATTTGTAACTCAAAGCAGGAGCTGCGGAATAAGCGGAGACTGGCGAAGGACGAGGTGATGATGCACGTCGGGAATGGTTCCAAGGTCGATGTGATCACCGTCGGCACGCTACCTCTATATTTACCTACGAGATTAGTTTTAAACCTCAATAATTGTTATTTAGTACCAGCTTTGAGCATGAACATTGTATCAGGATCTTGTTTAATTCGAGATGGCTACTCATTTAAATCCGAGAATAATGGTTGTTCTATTTATATGAGAGATATGTTTTATGGTCATGCCCCACTGGTGAATGGTTTATTCTTAATGAATCTCGAGCGTAATGTTACACATATTCATAGTGTGAATACCAAAAGATGTAAAGTTGATAACGATAGTCCCACATACTTGTGGCACTGCCGCCTTGGTCACATTGGTGTCAAGCGCGTGAAGAAGCTCCATGCTGATGGACTTTTAGAGTCTCTCGATTATGAATCATTTGACACATGCGAACCATGCCTCATGGGCAAAATGACCAAGACTCCGTTCTCCGGAACAATGGAGCGAGCAACCAACTTATTGGAAATCATACATACTGATGTGTGCGGTCCAATGAGCGTTGAGGCTCGCGGAGGATATCGTTATGTTCTCACTCTCACTGATGACTTGAGTAGATATGGGTATGTCTACTTGATGAAACACAAGTCTGAGACCTTTGAAAAGTTCAAGGAATTTCAGAATGAGGTAGAGAATCAACGTGACCGAAAGATAAAGTTCTTACGATCAGATCATGGGGGAGAATATTTAAGTCGCGAATTTGGTAAGCACTTAAGGAAATGTGGAATCGTTTCACAACTCACGTCGCCCGGAACACCTCAGCGTAACGGTGTATCCGAACGTCGTAATCGCACTCTATTGGATATGGTGCGATCTATGATGTCACTTACCGATTTATCGCTATCATTTTGGGGATACGCTCTAGAGACAGCTACATTCACTTTAAATAGGGCACCGTCTAAATCCGTTGAGACGATACCATATGAATTATGGTTTGGGAAGAAACCTAAGCTGTCGTTTCTAAAAGTTTGGGGATGCGATGCTTATGTCAAGAAACTTCAACCTGAAAAGCTCGAACCCAAGTCGGAAAAATGCATCTTCATAGGATACCCTAAGAAAACCATTGGGTATATCTTCTACCTAAGATCCGAAGGCAAGATCTTTGTTGCCAAGAACGGGTCCTTTCTGGAGAAAGAGTTTCTCTCGAAGGAATTAAGTGGGAGGAAAGTAGAGCTTGATGAAGTACTGCCTCTTGAAACGGTAAGTAGCGCAACTCAGGAAGATGTTCCTGTGGTGCCTGCACCGACAAGAGAGGAGGTTAATGATGATGATCAAGATACTTCGGATCAAGCTCCTACTGAACTTCGAAGGTCCACAAGGACACGTTCCGCACCAGAGTGGTATGGCAACCCTGTCTTGGAAATCATGTTGTTAGACAACAGTGAACCTTCGAACTATGAAGAAACGATGGCGGGCCCAGATTCCAACAAATGGCTTGAAGCCATGCAATCTGAGATAGGATCCATGTATGAAAACAAAGTATGGACTTTGACAGACTTGCCCGATGATCGGCGAGCAATAGAAAACAAATGAATCTTTAAGAAGAAGACAGGCGCGGATGGTAATGTTACCATATATAAAGCTCGACTTGTCGCTAAGGGTTATCGACAAGTTCAAGGGATTGACTATGATGAGACATTCTCTCCCGTAGCAAAGCTGGAGTCCGTCTGAATCATGTTAGCAATTGCCGCATACTATGATTATGAGATATGGCAAATGGACATCAAAACGGCATTCCTTAATGGCCATCTTAAGGAAGAACTGTATATGATGCAGCCAGAAGGTTTTGTCGACCCTGAGAATGCTAACAAGGTATGCAAGCTCCAGCGATCCATTTATGGGCTGATGCAAGCATCTCGAAGTTGGAACATTTGCTTTGATGAGATGATCAAAGCGTTTGGGTTTATGCAGACTTATGGAGAAGCCTGCGTTTACAAGAAAGTGAGTGGGAGCTCTGTAGCATTTCTCATATTATATGTAGATGACATACTTTTGATGGGAAATGATATAGAACTTTTGGACAGCATTAAGGCCTACTTGAATAAGTGTTTTTCAATGAAGGATCTTGGAGAAGCTGCTTACATATTAGGCATCAAGATCTATAGGGTTAGACCGAGACGCCTCGTAGGTCTTTCACAAAACACATACCTTGATAAGATATTGAAGAAGTTCAATATGGATCAGTCCAAGAAAGGGTTCTTGCCTGTATTGCAAGGTGTGAGATTGAGCTCGGCTCAATGCCCGACCACGGCAGAAGATAAAGAAGAGATGAGTGTCATCCCCTATGCCTCAGCCATAGGGTATATTATGTATGCCATGCTGTGTACCAGACCTGATGTAAACCTTGCCGTAAGTTTGGTAGGAAGGTACCAAAGTAATCCCGGCAAGGAACACTGGACAACGGTCAAGAACATCCTGAAGTACCTGAAAAGGACTAAGGATATGTTTCTCGTTTATGGAGGTGACGAAGAGCTCGTCGTAAAGGGTTACGTCGACGCTAGCTTCGACACAGATCTGGATGACTCTAAGTCACAGACCGAATACGTGTATATTTTGAATGGTGGGGCAGTAAGCTGGTGCAGTTGCAAGAAAAGCGTCGTGACGGGATCTACATGTGAAGAAGAGTACATGGCAGCCTCGGAGGCAGCGCATGAAGCAATCTGGGTGAAGGAGTTCATCACCGACCTAGGAGTCATACCCAATGCGTCGGGGCCGATCGCACTCTTCTGTGACAACACTGGAGCTATTGCACTTGCCAAGGAGCCCAGGTTTCACAAGAAGACCAGGCACATCAAGCGTCGCTTCAACTCCATACGTGAAAATGTTCAAGATGGAGACATAGATATTTGTAAAGTACATACGGATCTGAATGTAGCAGATCCGTTGACTAAACCTCTCCCTGGAGCAAAACATGATCAACACCAGAAAGCTATGGGTGTTCGATTCATCACAATGTAACTAGAATATTGACTCTAGTACAAGTGGGAGACTGTTGGAAATATGCCCTAGAGGCAATAATAAAATGGTTATTATTATATTTCTTTGTTCATGATAATTGTCTGTTATTCATGCTATAACTGTGTTATCCGGAAATCGTAATACACGTGTGAATACATAGACCACAACATGTCCCTAGTAAGCCTCTAGTTGACTATCTCGTTGATCAACAGATAGTCATGGTTTCCTGACTATGGGCATTGGATGTCATTGATAACGGGATCACATCATTAGGAGAATGATGTGATGGACAAGACCCAATCCTAAGCATAGCTCAAAGATCGTGTAGTTCGTTTAGCTAGAGCTTTTCCAAATGTCAAATATCATTTCCTTAGACCATGAGATTGTGCAACTCCCGGATACCGTAGGAGTGCTTTGGGTGTGCCAAACGTCACAACATAACTGGGTGACTATAAAGGTGCACTACGGGTATCTCCGAAAGTGTCTGTTGGGTTGGCACGAATCGAGGCTGGGATTTGTCACTCCGTATGACAGAGAGGTATCTCTGGGCCCACTCGGTAATGCATCATCATAATGAGCTCAATGTGACCAAGTGTCTGGTCATGGGATCATGCATTACGGTACGAGTAAAGTGACTTGCCGGTAACGAGATTAAACGAGGTATTGGGATACCGACGATTGAGTGTCGGGCAAGTAACGTACCAATTGACAAAGGGAATTGTATACGGGGTTGATTGAATCCTCGACATCATGGTTCATCCAATGAGATCATCGAGGAGTATGTGGGAGCCAACATGGGTATCCAGATCCCGCTGTTGGTTATTGACCGGAGAGGCGTCTCGGTCATGTCTGCATGTCTCCCGAACCCGTAGGGTCTACACACTTAAGGTTCGGTGACACTAGGGTTGTAGAGATATAAGTATGCAGTAACCCGAAAGTTGTTCGGAGTCCCGGATGAGATCCCAGACATCACGAGGAGTTCCGGAATGGTCCGAAGGTGAAGAATTATATATAGGAAGTGCAGTTTCGGCCATCGGGAAAGTTTCGGAGGTCACCGGGATTGTACCGGGACCACCGGAAGGGTCCCGAGGGTCCACCGGGTGGGGTCACCTATCCCGGAGGGCCCCGTGGGCTGAAGTGGGGAGGGGAACCAGCCCCTGGTGGCCTGGTGCGCCCCCCCTTGGGCCCCCCTGCGCCTAGGGTTGGAAACCCTAGGGTGGGGGGCACCTCCACTTGCCTTGGGGGGCAAGCCACCCCCTTGGCCGCCGCCCCCCCTTGGAGATGGCATCTCCTAGGGCCGGCGCCCCCCCCCTAGGGGGCCTATATAAAGAGGGGGGGAGGGCAGCCGCACCCATGCTCTTGGCGCCTCCCTCTCCCATTGCTACACCTCTCCCTCTCGTAGAAGCTCGGCGAAGCCCTGCCGAGATCACTACTGCATCCACCACCACGCCGTCGTGCTGCTGGATCTCCGTCAACCTCTCCTTCCCCCTTGATGGATCAAGAAGGAGGAGACGTCTTCCTCAACCGTACGTGTGTTGAACGCGGAGGTGCTGTCCGTTCAGCACTAGGATTATCGGTGATTTGGATCATGACGAGTACGACTCCCTCAACCCCGTTCTCTCGAACGCTTCCGCTCGCGATCTACAAGGGTATGTAGATGCACTCATTTCTCTCGTTGCTAGATAAACTCATAGATTGATCTTGGTGAAAGCGTAGAAATTTTTTTATTTTCTACAACGTTCCCCAAAAATAAGAAGTGCAACTTGGCAAAGGCAACCAAGACGTCGGCCTTCACAATCTCCCAGCAGGACTGGAGGAACCTCGCCATGAATACGTCTAGTCCTAGCGCCTTCCCATGCGGTAGCCTACGAACAACCTCCCAGATATCCTCCTTCATAAAGGGGGCATCCAAATCAACCAAGTCCTCGGAGCAGGAACCCAAAATGTTTAGGTCCAACGAGTCCCTTTGACCAGTTGTACCTAGGAGCAAGCTGAAATGTTTGAACGCTGCCTCGGCCATGGCTGCTTGATCTGAGACCACAACGCCATCAACCATCAGGCTCTGAATCACCATCTTCTCCTTCCGGTAGGAGGCGTACTAGTGGAAGAAGGCCGTGTTGGCGCCCCCCCTCACCCAACCAGGTAATCGTTGACCGCCGTCGGGCCATAGTGTGATCCACTGAACCGAGTCACAGGTATGTGTGTTTTAGCTTGGCACGGAACTGACGCTTGAGCTCTGAAAGCTGTGTGACTCCATGGCAACATCGAATCAGAAGATAAGCTCCCGGGCAAGCATAAGTTGTTGTCGGGCACCGCCCACCTGCTTGTCACTCGAGTTGGACAGATGACGATCTGTGTTCCAGAGTCGAAGAGCCGTGTTCCGTGTTTTGGTTTATTTATTAGTTCCCCTTGTATTTTAGATCAAATTTATGTTCAATATTTGACCTAAAACCTGAATAGATGAAATATATATCTACCATGGCACAAGAGCTGAGCGGTGTGGCTGGTTTAGCCCTAGGCTCCAACGTATGCAGGGATTGCACTTGTCGCCTCCAACGTATGCACATCCGAGTTATCCACTAGTCAGCTGCACAATATTCTGACGTGTGGGCCCTAGTTGCCAGTTTGGTAAAAATAGGTTTAAAAATGGTAAAGTTTGTTGTAAAACCATTTTCCTTTTAATTAGAAGCAAGCTCCTTCTAGTGTGATGTTGGAGAAAGCAGTATACTGATTCCGTGACCTAAATAGTTCTCAACAAGGCAAAAAAGCTATTCCACCAACATTCTGATTCCATGACACCCATGACCGGAAATAGCCTACATCCCTGCACCATCCCCACACACGAAATGATTCTCGAGACAATGATAGCGTCAAGCTTTCCAAGCCGAAATGGCCAATAAAAAGACAGTTACGAGATGCATCTTTTCTTTCCAGGAACTGCTAGTGTGGTATCTTTATAGAGGGGAAATCACATAGTGCAAAGCCCGCACACCGGTCGATCTACACAGGGTTTCTACATGAAAGTGATCGGCACCACCATTTTTGGTTGTGCCAATGAGACCGTCGCCATTCGCCAATTTGCCATCCGCAACAAGGGGCATGCCGGAACCTTCGGGGGTCGGCGGCGCACGCCATGGCTCAGTGGCCTCCCCGATCAGCAAGCATGTCGAAAACATGTAGGCACCAGCACTGACATTCGCAAAGCGAGAGCGATGAAAAACAGACAAAACGAGACACGAAAGTTACAGCAAGGAGATTTGTTTCGATTTTTCGGGTGCTTATGCAGGAGCAGGAAGCAACAGCAGGGCCATGCTTTATGGAACAAGATTGTAAAACACGAGTAGAAAGTAGTGCTAACTGTCTGACTCGGACGGAACACACGGAGAAGAAGCTGGGAGGTGAGTGAGAGGTCCTCTTCATCCTCGTCTTTCTTTCTTTCTTTCTTCTACTAAAGGCTAAATAATTAAGCTGCATGCACTACGGGTACGGTGGCGGGCGGGGCTTAAGAAGGTCAGCGACGCCGCTCTGACCCACGGCAGCCGCCGCTCGGTGCTCCTTGCACCAGCAGACCAGACAGCACCAATCAGGATCAGGCGCCGGAGCTAGCACATGTCAGCGAGGCTGGCCCACAGCTGGGATTCGTCGTCGTCGACGTCGAAACCAAGCTGCTGCTGCTGCTGCCTGTTGGCTGCCACCGGTGTGCCCCACCACCACTTGCTGTCGTCAAACGCCGTGCCATCACCGACGGTTTCCATGCACTGGCTCTGGCTGTCGTAGCGGTTGCCGCCGAGGTTGTTGTATGGGCAGTACTCGTAGCTGATGTCAGACACCTCCGTCTCCATGTCGCCCTCCGCCTCCAGGTTCCTGGCGAAGCGGCCCTGCACCCTTGGCCGGCTATCTGCCAGCGTCTTCCTGCAAGCGTACTGGAAGACCAGAGAGATGGTGGGCAAGAGATGTGTCAGAATTGGCTAGAGAACAGAAGCATTTACAGGCTGTGAGGGGGATCAACACACACAGTTATCTTCTTGTGGAAGTTCCTCTGCTGGCGCTTGGCGCGGTACCTCTCGATCCTCTCCTTCCGTTCTTCGGCGCTGTAACGGCCCACCTTCTCTGAAAAAGGATCACCGGCTTCCTGGCTGCAGTTGTCGCCTGGAAATTGTGGCGGTATTGGCGGTGGCGGCAATGGTGGCGAAACATTGTTGCCCTGTTTTGCATCAAGACGTGGTTAGCAGCTGTTTAGTGGTATGAACTGCAGTCCCAACTTGAGTCTTGTTGCATTACCTGTAGGTCGCCGGTGCTAAGGACACGGCGCATGGTATCGGAGCTGCTGAATTCAAAGAAGTCACCAGAGGACGAGGAAGGGGAGGAAGCAAAAGGGGGTGGATGCAACTGCCATGTCGAATGAGACGGGCAAGAGAAGGCAGCATTACCGTTGAGGGGGTCAAGAAACTGGAGGTGAAAGGGTAAGGGGTGTGAGCTGGTGCTCGTGTTGATATTGTAGGGGGGAAGGGGAGAGATGCAGGAAGGCGGTGCTGAAGCAGCAACATCGACCGGAGAAAACAGGCCACCATTGGAGTGGAAGAAACCAGTGCCGCGAGGAATTTCGGTCGGAGCTGTGTGCAGATCACCAGAGAAGTTCCATGCATGGTGCATGGAGGGGTCACTATAGGTGGGTGTGGGCGAGGAAGAAGGATTGAACATGGCTTTTGGATATGAATCCCTCTAATGTGTCTGGGGCTAAGTGCAAGTGAAGGGGATTGGTATAAGAAGAGAACGTTTGATGTGCATGGTATACACTATATACCGAAGGTAGTAGGGCGGCTAGGGCCACTACTTTTAACAAGGAAGAAATTTCCTAATTGATATGCCAGCTCAGTATGGTCACTACAGGCAACAGTAGACATGTCATGGAAGGTTATCAAACTGATGAGCTGGGTGGGAAGTCAAATAGCTCCTGAAAAAGCTGGGGCCCTTTCTGTCCAGCGAAGCCATTGGAAATGTGATTCTTTACCTTGGAAGGAAAAGAAGTTTGAAATCTGCCTTCCTTTGATAGAAGATAAAAAGTATGCTGAACATAACACCTCAGAAGACGAACAGGTGTCAGACAAGCTGTTAAGGAATATGCTCCAACTCTATATTATGCATTAATAAACACGGGGAGATTGATGCCATTGGTCATTCTGCACAGAAATGAAGAAAACAATTGCACCTTACTGGCGATATTTGCGCATGTGGGCCAATCACGAGTATGTATAAGTTAGATGATCTTAATCTTATGAAGAACATACATTACTAGTTTTAAGAAAAATATAACCCTTTCTGAAAAAGAAAAAAAATATAACATCACAACCAGGTTAAGGACCACCTAACATTTTCTTAAGAAATCCACGAGAAGATAATAGTACTAGAGAAAATATTAAAGATGAATGACGGATTTATACTGGACATGGAAACTAACTTCTCCACTGCAGTTTTGAATTTGGTTTTGGATTTGCCAATAAACACATTTACAAATGCAGTAACTAGCAGTGGAGTAGAAAAACAAATGTATAGTTCCATCTACGATTGTCAACGAGATCCACTTACAAAGACAACAGGACTAGTAACTAGCATTGTGGAGCAGGAATAGAAAGGTGTACAAGATAAAACAAGCTGTAGCTGGATAACTGATGTGATGCTTGCTGGAACGAAACTCAAGCCCTTCTTTATCAATTTCAAGAGCTTTAATCTTTAGCTAGGGTCTAGAGATTGCCCGGTACCTACCTTATCTTTGATTCTGTACAATGGGTTCCTACTTCTGTAGCAACTAGCAAAGTAGGAAACGGGAACCCACCACCTTGGGAAACAGAAGAACTTTGAGGAAACCTGTGAACCGACTAGGAAAGAACTGCACAGTTTCAACAACTACAGAGTTTCATTATACAGTAAACTATGCATAAAACTGAAAACAGTGAGTATATAATGGATAGAACAGGGCTAAGCCATATCTGATAACTGCCACCTCACAGCCCAATTTCTGTTTTCTAAATAAGTACGTACTAAAAAGTAAATACGGCAAAGAACAGACAAGGTAGCATTATTAACTTCATCTGATGTGCCGTCTAGAGCACTAATATGAAACATACCTGATCAAGTTTATCTGAGCCAAGATTCTGACACCATCTTGTTAATGATTGAATGAAACCAACAGTCACTTATCTTTCCTGCTAAGGAAGTAGTGAAGCCCTAAACTTATGGTAAACTGGTAAGAGGCTAAAGATGCAATATAACAAGCAACTGTAGTAAACAGCAGCACCACCTTCCATAGAAAAGGGAACAGAAGAAAGTAGTACAATATTAGTTTTATAGGCAACCTAGCCTTCCATTTCCTTTTTTGGATGTTAACAGATCATCGTATGCAAATGAATTTGGACATGAACCAAACACAATGAAGTCAACAGACATTTTTGTCTGGTAATTTTCCACTATATTGACGCCATGCATTGAAGAAAGACATTGCCAAACGAGGGGAGACACGCTTCTCCAAGATTGCGTATCCTGAAAAGTGATTTCAATGACTGCTGAACAGACCACCAGAAGAAGACAAGGATACTGTGGACATGAGAAATTCAAAAAACTTTGTATTTTGTCTGGAATCTGAGTGGCAATAGTTTCCTCCCAACAGCTTTATGAACGATGCCCCCAAGGATTGCCAACTTGACCTCAGTTTGACCATTGAAGGCAAATACAGTTTCTTCCAGTACCATGACAGTAGTATGATGAACAAATCTGACATTATCCTTCCCACCAAATTTAGTTCTGGCAGCAAGGTTAGTGCAGGAGTATATTGAATCGTAAACCAAATTCGAGTCGAGTAATGCAGGTCCTATACATTTAAGCCCTAAGGAAAGACACGTATAGCTCCAAATCAACTGGCAACTACAATGAAATCTCTCATGTATTAATATGAAGAAACAAATAGCAGATAACCCAACCATTCTCATCTACGACCAGACTTCGAGCTACCATATTGCTTATGCATTCCAGGACCCATGCAGGAGAAGAGTGATGGCTTCTTCGGCTTCACACCAAACAGGAAAGTTCTAAGGGGAACCACAGCTTTTGTTGACAAGGTTCGAAAGTTCTGTTGAGCGCGGTTGCTTCTTGCTATAGATAGCTCAAGATTCTCCCGGAGTTTCAAGAGCTCCCTCCCAACCTCCACTTGGAGACCTCTTACGTGGTCCAGCCCAGCTTCTAGCTCTTTAGCAACTTTGTTATTCTCTTGTTTCATATTAAGAACCTCTCCTTGGAATTTTGCAGCTTGGATGAGGGTGAAATGATCTTCACCACCTTTATCCAGAATTGTGATCTTTGATATATCCTCTTGTATGCTGCATAGTGAAGAGAACCTGTTCTCCAGCTCTCCTTTTAATAGCACATTCTTTTCCATCCAAACTTGAAGATCTGTATTCAAATCCCGAAATTTCTTTTCTAAAACAGCTGACTCCAGTTTTGCTACCTGATGATTAGTAGGAATTCCATCTGCAACTCCCTGTGCCTGTGCATCGGTCAACTTAATCATCTCGGCTTTTAGCCTGTCAAATGCTGTTTGGAAATGTCGTATTTGATGGTATGATGTGCTAAACCTCAGCCAGAAGTCCATGGTCTGCTCCAACACCTTGTCGATCTCTGCTCTAAATTTTTCCTCCCCAACTGAATACTCAAGTGGTTCTTCACCTTCGCATTGCTTAATATATTCATCTACATCAGCAATCTCTTTGTCTTCAGTTGTAGGAGTGCTGCTTATTTTGGACGTTTCTTCAGACGTCTCCCCGCTCTCCGAAACAGAAACATTCATCTTTCTCTGCAAAGAACTTAGCATGCGGCGAAGAGAATGAATCTCCTCGTCTTTCATTGTATTAGAGCTCTTCAGTTCCTTCAGCTCTGACATCGCCTCAGTATGATACTTTTGGTTTTCCTTCTCAATTTCAGAAAGTTGTTGCTCTGTATCTTTGTAGATCTGAAGAACAGATGCATAATCTTCTGATAAAATATTATCCTCGCCTTCAGATAGATTAGCAACAAGCTGTTGCCGCACCACAAGATCTTCCGAGCCCTTTTCGGACGAATCAAAAAACTTGCTGTTTTCAGACGCTGGAGAGTTCAATGCTTCTACAAACCCAGCAAGTTCACTGCAAGCTTCAGTCATTTCTTTACTAATATTCTCGGTACCATGTTGTATGGACCTACCAATTTGTAGGACGACTTGTAGCACCACCTCAACTTGCTTCAACCTGTCGGCCAACTTACTGGAATCAACAACCAAAGCCGCCTTCTCCTCCTCCAAGGCATGCAGGCGCTTGTGAAAGTCGTCTATCTCGGATTTCATTCTATCGATCTGAGCATTCTGCGACGTAGTAGCAAGCTCCAGGTTGACTACCTTCTCCACAAGTTGATCAACCTTTTCCGCTATGTCTGAAACTGATGCCTCTGGGCGCAATTCAATTAGTTCTTTGATTTTTTGGCATACTTCATGCAGGTCAAGCTTAGCCTCGTTCTGAATAGAATCGCCACCATCCACAGGTGGCAGTACTTGGGTAAGTTCTGTTTCATGGTGATCGGGCCCGTCATCTTGCGTCTGGGGCTGCCCACACTCATCCTTGAAGGTTTTCAGTTTCTCCTTTGCCTCGTTGAATCTTTGAAATTCAGTCCTCGCCTCTTTAGATGACCTCTTTTGCTGGCCCTGCAAGTTAACTAATGTATGCTCACAAGACATAAGGGCTCGTGAAGCCATCAGTGCTCGGGCTTCATTGTCTTCAATGTCCGAGCTAGTGCTAAAAGTATCTTGCAAGCTGCAAACTTCCTCCTGCAACTCGGCCACCTTCCTTTCAATGTCTAGATACTTGCCCAGTGCACTGTCATAAGTGGTCTTCAAGAACTCCTTCTCGGTCTGCAGCACCAGGATTTGCTTCTGCAGCTTGTCGATCTCTTCCAGTGCCCTGTCCTTGTTCATGTGGGAGCCGACTCGCCGGTGTGTCTGGGTCCTCTTTGGAGCCGGGTTCGGGCTCGATCCCCGGCTTGTGACCCGTGAGCCCATGGGCAAACCTTCCAGAGCAGGGAATTTGTAGTTGATGAGATCAATACTTGTAATTGCCTTGGGGACTCCTTCGGTATCACCCTCTTGCATGGAGAACTGGACATGGTCCGGGAAGACGGTGGCAATGGTGTGGTTGGCCTTGTGCAGCTCGCTAGATATCCGGTCATACCGGTCGGCCAGCGCTTGGTAGGATCTGAACATGTCCTCGACGTTGCTGATGAGCTCCGGCCGGCTCCTGAAGTAGAGCTCTGCCTTCTTGCCGAACGTGTCGGCATCCGCCCCGATGAGCTTGATCATGAGCTTCACCCTCTCCTCCATCTCTGCACGCACGATGCAGATACAACATGGTCACGGCCACAGTTTTCAGAGATCAGCAGTGCGCAATGCGCCACGCCGGAGATGGGGAACGAATGCGTACCGTTGAGGGTGGCGTCGAGCCATTTGGACTGGCTGGTGCGGATGTGGGACGCCCACCACCAGGAGTAGGCGTTGCCCGCCGCGCGCTGCAGCATGGCCGGAGGCCGGAGGGGGTCACGCCGCGCCGGGGCCGCCCGCTCGCTCTTACCCTCCTCCTCCTCCTGCTGCTACTCCGCGTCGCCGGGCGCGCGCCCTCGGTGCCGTGGGGGGCGTGAGCTGTGACGCGACGGGGGGGACTGGATGCGGGTAGAGCGACGGGGTGTGTGGTCCGGCCGTGCAGCGAGGGCCCTTAGCCGCCGGAAGCCGGAGAAGGAGAGGAGAGGAGAGGAGAGGGGAGGTGGGTCGGTGGTGGAGGGTGGCATGGCGAAATAGGACGAGGGGGAGGTTGCCGCGGAGGTCGGTGGGCGGGCGCGAGCGACGCGCGCGGCCGGTGGTGGGAGCGGATGGCAGCGCGCGCGTGGCGGGGGTGGGGTTTTCCGCCATTCGGGCGGCGCGAGGTGGTCGGTGGTTGGTGGTCGTGCGGTCGGCTGCCGTGGGGGGGGGGGGGGGGGGGGGGGGGAAGGGGGGGGGCGGGCGGCGTGCGGCGGGCGGGCAAGAACGATCCAGGCCCAGAGCAGGACTGTGAAATACGGGCCTGGATTCTGGAATTGGCTTGATGGGCAGGCTGATGGGCCGTCGTGGGATTGTAGCGTTTCTAAGTGCATGTCTAATCCTTCCTCTCCTTTCTAAACCTAAGGGCCTGTTTGGTTGCAAATAAGTCAACAACTTATAAGTCGAAAAGTAAAAAAAAATGACTTATTTTGCCAAACAGACCCAACTTATAAGTCATAAGTTGCTTCATCCGGCTCACAATTTAGCGAAGCATGCTTTGAACTTAGGGGTGGGCCGCCGTGTGTGGTTAGGCCATCCCGGGAACCTTTCTTTCGTCCCAGTTCAACTGGTGACGTCGTAATAAAGCTTTGTAAATTGTCTCAAAAAAATTGCTCCACCCCAACTTAAAAGTTATAAATCATCCCCTTTTGCATGGGTCCCACCACCTGCATGATGTAGATTGAGTGGTAAGGTGTGGTGAGATGACGTATAAATGAGATGACAACCAAACGGGCATGACTTATAAGTCACTGGTTTTAATTCACCTGACTTATAAGTCAGGTGACTTATTGGAACCAAACAGGCCCTAAATCTCCGGGATTTACTAATTAAAGTTACTCTTTGCATTGCAAAGTTCACTCCTACCTTACCAGACGCTGGTGTGTGCACCGCTTATCGCAGGCTGGGAGTTTTCCCTTTATTTTGTAAATTTATTTTTTCAAAATGTTTTATCTCTTGAGCTGTGCGTCCAAATCCTGAACCGTTTTCATCGTCGGATTTCTCGTGTTGAGATCTTTGAAACTATATTCTATGTTAATAGGTTTCGATGAACTTCTTTTTCACAAAAAACCTCAAAAAAACTATTAAAATCAGAGTCAGAAGCAAAAAAAATCTTCACTTTTTTCCCTTTCCAGGAGGCACACTTGTGCTTCTCGTGGAAGCAAATTTGGCCCTCTACGAAAAGAAAATGTGTCCTCTCATGGAAGAAAAAAAACACATTTTTTCCTTTACTGAGCGGAAGGAGATTTGTGCATGCACGAGAAGCAAATACGTCTCTCTCATAAAAAAAACGTGTTTTTCTCCTTTCCCGAGAGGCACGGATCTTACGGAAGCAAATCTACGCCTTCAGGAGAAGCAAATTTATGCCTCTTGTGGAAGGAAAAACACTTTTTTTTTCTTTTCTAAGAGGCATAATTGTGCCTCTTGCGAAAACAAATTTGTGCCTCCAGCCCTTCACAAGAAGCAATATGTACCTTGTGGAAGAAAAACATACATTTTTTAGAGACATATGTGTGCCTCTTGTGGAAGCAAAAATGTTTTTTTTCCTTTTTCGGCTCTTATGGAAGCAAATTTGTGCCTCTATGCAAGAAAAAATCATGGAAAAAATAAATGTTTTTCTTTAAAATCTAGGGAAAACTGGGCAATACCGAAAAGCCAACCCCCTGCCCCAACCCACCCAAAAAAACTATCTAAATCCCCGAAATGCGCATAGAAAAAAAACCCAAGGGAGTGCCCAACATGCGACATGTGGCGGCGGCTGAGAGCGCGCCAAGTGATACACTCTCAGCCCACCAAAGTGACCCTCGCCGGGCTCCTGCAAGGGGTACTCCTTGATTAGTTTCTCCCCTAAATCTCTCCTAAAAATGAGGGGTTAAAAAAGGTTGGAGCTAACCATGCTACTATTTTTAACTTCCAAAAATCGAAGGCGTATGTAGCGACTTCGTCAATCTCAAGATGATATGTCGGCTCAGTCTCTCGGAGATGCTCATAGGGATAGGATGTGCATGCATTTATAGGGGTGAATGTATGAGCGTATGTATAACCGTCTGCGTTAATACTGTGTTAGAAAAAACTTCCAAAACTCAAAATTGTGCACAAACAAGTCAGTTCATACTCAAACTCAAACTAGATTAGACCGCATGTATCTACTACCCCTATCAAAGCGCCAAGATCCAAATCCATCATGTGGTAGCTCGAAGGAAGCAGAAGCAAAACCTGCATTTTTTGTCCCAACCATTTCCTCCATGTACCGACATAGTCCACTCGATTGAGACAATGGTGCGCATATATGTTTGGTGTCCCCTCTCTCACTTTCTCATCACCTATGTTTGGTGTCCCCTCTCTCACTTCCTCATCAGATTTTCATCCTAAAGGGTAATAGATTGAGTCAGAAAGATCGTGGGCTTTCACAAATTCCATTATGTAGTCGGACTAGACCCTAGATCAACTCTCACAATGGGAGAATCAGAGTCAAGTTAGGCGCAAAAGAGGGGTTGACATCATTCGCCGTGATTGGATCAATCATACTACCCACAAAAAATGCTAAGGGGCGCCCTTTCTCAACAACATTGTGCATTAGTGACATGAATTGATAGTGGAATTGCAACCTGGAGCTTTACCAACTAAGGCTTCCTTTGATTTGCAGGATTTGCATAGGAATTTTACAGGATTGACACCCTCTGAAATTTTCTCTTTTAAATGTTGTTTGATTCGCAGGATTGCATTCCTCGGGAACCAATCCTATAGGAACTTCTTAGTTCATTTTCATAGAAAAACAAGCATGAGGTTGGACTTCATGGAAAAAATCCTATGTTTTGCTACCTGGCGTAGGATTTCCGTGGATAGTACATTCTATTCCTGTACGTTTTCTGTTCCTACGCTTCCCAAACCCTGTGAATCAAAAGAGCCCTTAAGCTGGAAAAGGAAGAAAGCTTGGGAAGCATGGACTTGAGCGTTTCCATACAACAAATAATCCTACAGCGCAAATCATGTGATGTTTAGCGCTAATTGCAATTAGCGTCGTCTCCTGCTGCCCACCGTAAGTCGCAAGGAAAAAACCTGACTCTCGCTGATACTGTGGTTATATATGTCCACGACAGCGTACAAGAGCGAGCTGATCAATCACCGAGTGTACTGGTGTAGAAGCGCTTGATCACCGTGCATCTCCAGAAGAACGGCAATAATATGTTGGGGATTGTCCCAGCGCATCAACTCTTATTTATTTTCGCTCAATCTTTCCAAGCATTGATCACTAAAATAGCCTGTAAACACACGTACATTACATGGCATACGATCGACTGGATCGTACAAGAATGACTAGTGCATCATGCACGGACATAGAGGGGCAAACAGATTTTACAGACTCACATCTGGAACCCGGCTGGTTAAACCGCCCCGCCCAGCCAGTCCGAATCTAAGCCCCCCACCACCCAAGATTAAAGATATTTTTGTGGGGCCTTGATGAAAAAGAAATTGTTGTTTTTTGTAGGTTAGCTCGCCCAACAAATGGACAGCCGGTCCACCACGAACAATTGGGAGCCAATGCGATGTTTTTAAAAACAAGTTCTATCATGAAGAGCCCCATTTTAAAAATCATGCAGAGCCCGTAGATTGGATATCAATCCAACGATTGACATGCTTCTTCAGTCTCATGTCTGCTTGTTCCTTCTCCCGCCCAAACCAGCATGGTTGGACCGCATGCTGCCGCCCACAACAACCGACGATGTTGTCTCACATCATGACCTCCTTAACTCTAGCTCTCGCCACACCTCAACCACCACTGCAGGAGGGAAGTTTAATTTTCTTCCTCCTCGCGTTGTGTGTGGGAATTGAAGAAATGTGGCATCTCATGCACCACTGATGATGGTAGGTAGCCATTAGTGCCCCCAATTACGGAGTCTGCGAGGCCGTCGGCTGCCCACTATGCATCCGAGAATCATGTGAGAAGGCGGCGATGGCTTTTCCCGCTGGGGTACTTGCCCTTTGACAGCCCTCTGTCGCACACCCGCCGCCTCTTTGACCTCTTATTAATGGCAGTCAAGGTGGCCTATAATAGGCAGCCACACTCCCCTCTATTGCCCCAAACCTCTCTTCGATGGCTCTCATTCCCATCTCCAATCCACCAGTACTCCCTCGTCAAATGGCACAACTGAAGGAGCACCCACTCATCTTCAGTTTTGGAGAGGAGGAGCTTCCCATGGATCATCTAGCCCCTTGTGGGAAGAGATGGATCCGGCCTTGGAGATGGATGCATAGCTGGATGCGGAGACGGAGTAGTAGATCCCCCCCCCCCCCCCCTCGTGTCGTGCTTGCCGATGGCCCTGCCCAATACCACAAACAAATGGACTGCCTTGGACACCAATGCTGTCGAGGCTTATTTCCATGCCATCCACTCCAACTTTTTGCATTCCACGCATTCTACTACAGCGGTGGCAATGGTGGAGGATGTGGGGGTGGCGGCAGCCATGATTGTGGCATCGACGGTGGCCGTGGCGGAGGACATGGCCATGGCTATTAGTATAGTTATTGGTTCAACTTCAACTGCCAAATTTAAAGACTTATTTGTATGGTTTTTTATTTAAGTGTTCTAATAATGCAGTCGCAATGCGACAAATTTGGAATGAATGCAACTACTATGTTCGTCTAAATAAATCGATGTCAAGGGCACACAACTACTTTTCTTTCTACCAGCTGTTGGGTTCATATCCAAAGGTTGGCGAGCTTTTTCTCTTCATTTTCAGTCTCTCGTCTTCTTCTTCCTCCACCCTCCAAACCAGCGTCGGCTGGACCGCATGCTTCCGCCACCCCATGGTCCGCGGCTAGGGATGTAAGTGGACCCATCTCTGATGTCCACGAAGGCGAAAATAAGCTAACGCAAAATCAGCTGGCGCGAAACAAATGTTTTGGCACTAGAGAAGTAGTAAAGGCGCAAAAAAGTGTTGCCCCCTAATATAATGCTAACATTTGGGATCCAGCAAGTTGTCAGTATAGCCAATAAACAAGTGAATTGTAAGAAGAGGCTGTCGTCGGGAATGAGAAAGTATCAACTTTCTTTTGGGAGATCAAGCAAGTATGAATTGGGCAGTGGCCCGCCCAATGTGGATTTTGTTTTTCCTCCACATGTCTAACCAACTTTATTTGCTTGAGATAAATGCCCAACCTAAAATATTATAGGACAATGCCAAGCCCACCCCAACATGTTTTTTCATCGAGCCTAGCTGCAATCTTTCAAGAACAAGGATGGATGTGGGCCTTGATGGAACTTTCAGTCTTAAGTTTGGCATGCCCAACAAATGGGTTATAAATTCATTTTTTGGCAAATGTGATGTATGTCCGCCAAAGGTTTGGAGACTGACATATGGGACACACTATGTTGAAACCTACGCAAGGCTTTGTCAACTTAGTCAACAAAAGGATTCTTGCAGCATAGTCATTGGATTGGCATCCAACGGTCAACGTGCTTCTTCAATCTCAGATCTTCGTCCTCCATCCGCCCAAACCAACTCCGGTAGGACTGCTACCCATGGCTGATAGCACCGCAGGGGCACGACTTGCCGCTCCACCTAACCTAAACCGTTGGTGAAGCCATACCTCTACTCTCTCACACCTCCTATTTTTCTTCTATGATGGCGGCCTCACCGCGCACCCAAACCAATCAACCCTCTTACTCCCCTCCGCCTGAACTCCACTTCTGCATTTTCATCGGCTCCAGGTCATTCTCATCCGAGGACTCCCTATCGTCCACTGCCTTGGTGTGCTCCTCGTAGCGTTGTCAACATGGTCAACAAGCGAGAGACATCCGAAGAGAACTTTATGTGGAGAGGTTGACAATACGAACCCACCAGGTCCATGACCGTACACAAACAATTGTCTCCTTATTACACACAAAAATGCTTCCTCCATCTGACAGCTAGGACCCACAAGGTTGAAGCATATGTATTGTGTTGGTTGTTTCGTCCTAGACGTGCACATACATAGTGGTATCTATCGATGAGCTGTGGCCGAGGAAGGACCTGTAAATTCTCATCCTCACTTATATCATGATTTTTTACGTCATGGAAGACCCAAAGAACGTCATCCAGGTGCGTTATTGGCCCACCGAGGACGAAAATCCTACTTACTGTCATAATTTTTTCTCATAGAAGTATGAGCCCACCAAATTCATGATAATACGTGTTTTCGTCAGTATTATCATCATGAAGTGTCATTTCCATGACAGAAAATATTTTGCTCGGGACAAAATGCCACGGTTGTGTCTTTTTCTTGTAGTGATGGCATGACTTCAATTGGGTGGTACTTCTCGAGTACCCGGCTCTCGAACTCCATGGTGAAAACCCTAGGTCTGACCCTAATTGGTCGTACCTAGCAATTATAGCATTCTTTGCATCGTTACCCTGATGAAGGAATTGCTTGAAGTTTACTCAGATGTGATCTTCAGGGTGAAAACTTGGGATTTGACCTCAATGGTGTGATCCGACGATGGTGCTGTTGGAAATATGCCCTAGAGGCAATAATAAAATGGTTATTATGATATTCCCTTGTTCATGATAATTGTCTATTGTTCATGCTATAATTGTATTGACCGGAAACCGCAATACATGTGTGAATACATAGACCACAACATGTCTCTAGTGAGCCTCTAGTTGACTAGCTCGTTGATCAATAGATGGTTATGGTTTCTTGACCATGGACATTGGATGTCATTGATAACGGTATTACAACATTAGGGGAATGATGTGATGGACAAGACCCAATCCTAAGCATAGCACAAGATCGTGTAGTTCGTTTGCTAAGAGCTTTTCTAACGTCAAGTATCATTTCCTTAGACCATGAGATTGTGCAACTCCCGGATACCGTAGGAATGCTTTAGGTGTACCAAATGTCACAACGTAACTGGGTGGCTATAAGGGTACACTATAGGTATCTCCGAAGGTGTCTGTTGGGTTGGCACGAATCGAGACTGGGATTTGTCACTCCGTATGACGGAGAGGTATCTCTAGGCCCACTCGGTAATGCATCATCATAATGAGCTCAATGTGACTAAGTAGTTGGTCACGGGATCATGCATTACGGAACGAGTAAAGTGACTTGCCGGTAACGAGATTGAACGAGGTATTTGTTGGAAATATGCCCTAGAGGCAATAATAAAAGTATTATTATTATATTTCCTTGTTCATGATAATTGTCTTTTATTCATGCTATAAATGTATTATCCGGAAATCGTAATACACGTTGGAATACATAGACCACAATATGTCCCTAGTGAGCCTCTAGTTGACTAGCTCGTTGTGATCAACAGATAGTCATGGTTTTCTGGCTATGGACATTGGATGTCGTTGATAACGGGATCACATCATTAGGAGAACGATGTGATGGACAAGACCCAATCCTAAGACTAGCACAAAAGATCGTGTAGTTCATTTGCTAGAGCTTTGCCAATGTCAAGTATCTCTTCCTTCGACCATGAGAGCGTGTAACTCCTGGATACCGTAGGAGTGCTTTGGGTGTATCAAACGTCACAACGTAACTGGGTGACTATAAAGGTGCACTACAGGTATCTCCGAAAGTATCTATTGTTTTATGCGGATCGAGACTGGGATTTGTCACTCCGTGTAAACGGAGAGGTATCTCTGGGCCCACTCGGTAGGACATCATCATATGCGCAATGTGACCAAGGAGTTGATCACGGGATGATGTGTTACGGAACGAGTAAAGTGACTTGCCGGTAACGAGATTGAACAAGGTATTGGATACCGACGATCGAATCTCGGGCAAGTAACATACCGATAGACAAAGGGAATTGAATACGGGATTGATTAAGTCCTTGACATCGTGGTTCATCCGATGAGATCATCGTGGAACATGTGGGAGCCATCATGGGTATCCAGATCCCGCTGTTGGTTATTGACCGGAGAACGTCTCGGTCATGTCTACATGTCTCCCGAACCCGTAGGGTCTACACACTTAAGGTTCGATGACGCTAGGGTTATAAAGGAAGTTTGTATGTGGTTACCGAATGTTGTTCGGAGTCCCGGATGAGATCCCGGACGTCACGAGGAGTTCCGGAATGGTCCGGAGGTAAAGATTTATATATGGGAAGTCCTATTTTGGCCACCGGAAAATGTTCGGGATTTTTCGGTATTGTACCGGGAAGGTTCTAGAAGGTTCCGGAGTGGGGCCCACCTGCATGGGGGGACCCACATGGACGTGGGTAGTGGGGGCAAGGCCCCACACCCCTGGTCAAGGCGCACCAAGATCCCCCTTAGAAGGAATAAGATCATATCCCGAAGGGATAAGATCAAGATCCCTAAAAAGGGGGGATAACAATCGGTGGGGAAGGAAATAATGAGATTTCTTTCCTCCCACCTTGGCCAACGCCCCAATGGACTTGGAGGGCAAGAAACCAGCCCCTCCACCCCTATATATAGTGGGGAGGCGCATGGGAGCTATACACGAAGTTCTGGCGCAGCCCTCCCCCTCTCCCAAGTCTCCTCCTCTCCCGTGGTGCTTGGCGAAGCCCTGCTGGATTGCCACGCTCCTCCACCACCACCACGCCGTTGTGCTGCTGTTGGATGGAGTCTTCCTCAACCTCTCCCTCTCTCCTTGCTGGATCAAGGCGTGGGAGACGTCACCGGGCTGTACGTGTGTTGAACGCGGAGGTGCCGTGCGTTCGGCACTTGATCATCGGTGATTTGAATCACGACGAGTACGACTCCATCAACCCCGTTCACTTGAACGCTTCCGCTTAGCGATCTACAAGGGTATGTAGATGCACTCTCTTTCTACTCGTTGCTGGTCTCTCCATAGATAGATCTTGGTGACACGTAGGAAAATTTTGAATTTCTGCTACGTTCCCCAACAGTGGCATCATGAGCTAGGTCTATTGCGTAGATTCTTTGCACGAGTAGAACACAAAGTAGTTGTGGGCGTTGATGTTGTTCAATATGCTTACCGTTACTAGTCCAATCTTGTTTCGACGGTATTGTGGGATGAAGCGGCCCGGACCGACCTTACACGTACTCTTACGTGAGACAGGTTCCACCGATTGACATGCACTTGGTGCATAAGGTGGCTAGCGGGTGCCAGTCTCTCCCACTTTAGTCGGAACGGATTCGATGAAAAGGGTCCTTATGAAGGGTAAATAGCAATTGGCATATCACGTTGTGGTCTTGCGTAGGTAAGAAACGTTCTTGCTAGAAACCCATAGCAGCCACGTAAAACATGCAACAACAATTAGAGGACGTCTAACTTGTTTTTGCAGGGTATGCTATGTGATGTGATATGGCCAAGAAGAATGTGATGAATGATATGTGATGTATGAGATTGATCATGTTCTTGTAATAGGATTCACGACTTGCATGTCGATGAGTATGACAACCGGCAGGAGCCATAGGAGTTGTCTTTATTTATTGTATGACCTGCGTGTCATTGAAGAACGCCATGTAAACTACTTTACTTTATTGCTAAACGCGTTAGTCATAGAAGTAGAAGTAGTCGTTGGCGTGACAACTTCATGAAGACACGATGATGGAGATGATGGAGATCATGGTGTCGTGCCGGTGACGATGATGATCATGGAGCCCCGAAGATGAAGATCAAAAGGAGCAAAATGATATTGGCCATATCATGTCACTATTTGATTGCATGTGATGTTTATCATGTTTATGCATCTTGTTTGCTTAGGACGACGGTAGTAAATAAGATGATCCCTTACAAAATTTCAAGAAGTGTTCTCCCCTAACTGTGCACCGTTGCTACAGTTCGTCGCTTCTAAGCACCACGTGATGATCGGGTGTGATGGATTCTTACGTTCACATACAACGGGTGTAAGACAGTTTTACACAGCGAAAACACTTAGGGTTAACTTGACGAGCCTAGCATGTGCAGACATGGCCTCGGAACACGGAGACCGAAAGGTCGAGCATGAGTCGTATGGTAGATACGATCAACATGAAGATGTTCACCGATGATGACTAGTCCGTCTCACGTGATGATCGGACACGGCCTAGTTGACTCGGATCATGTGATCACTTAGATGACCAGAGGGATGTCTATCTAAGTGGGAGTTCATAAGATGAACTTAATTATCCTGAACATAGTCAAAAGACCTTTTGCAAATTATGTCGTAAGCTCGCGCTTTAGTTCCACTGTTTAGATATGTTCCTAGAGAAAATATAGTTGAAAGTTGATAGTAGCGATTATGCGATCAGTAGAAAGCTTATGTCCTTAATGCACCGCTCAGTGTGCTGAACCCCAACGTCGTTTGTCGATGTTGCGAACATCGGACATACACGTTTTGATAACTACGTGATAGTTCAATTAAATGGTTTAAGTAGAGGCACCAAAGACGTTTTCGAAACGTCGCGGAACATATGAGATGTTTCGAGGGCTGAAATTGGGATTTCAGGCTCGTGCCCACGTCAAGAGGTATAAGACCTCCGACGATTTTCTTAGCCTGCAAACTAAGGGAGAAAAGCTCAATCGTTGAGCTTGTGCTCAGATTGTCTGAGCACAACAATCACTTGAATCGAGTGGGAGTTGATCCTCCAGATGAGATAGTGATGTTTCCCCAAAGTCATTGCCACCAAGCTGCTAGAGCTTCGTGATTAACTATAACATATCAGGGATAGATATGATGATCCTTGAAATATTCATGATGTTTGACACCGCGAAAGTAGAAATCAAGAAGGAGCATCAATTGTTGATGGTTGGTGAAACCACTAGTTTCAAGAAGGGCAAGGGAACAAAGGGATACTTCATGAAACGGCAATTCAGCTGCTGCTCTAGTGAAGAAACCCAAGGTTGAACCCAAACCCGAGACTAAGTGCTTCTGTAATAAGGGGAACAACCACTGGAGCAGCATTACCCTAGATACTTGGTAGATGAGAAGGCTGGCAAGGTCGATAGAAGTATATTGGATATACATTATGTTAATGTGTACTTTACTAGTACTCCTAGTAGCACCAGGGTATTGGATACCGGTTCGGTTGCTAAGTGTTAGTAACTCGAAATAAAAGCTACGGAATAAACGGAGACTAGCTAAAGGTGAGCTGACGATATATGTTGGAAGTGTTTCCAAGGTTGATATGATCAAGCATCGCACGCTCCCTCTACCACCGAGATTGGTGTTTGCGTTGAGCATAGACATGATTGGATTATGTCTATCGCAATACGGTTATTCATTTAAGGAGAATAATGGTTACTCTATTTTTGAATAATACCTTCAATGGTCTTGCACCTAAAGGAATGGTTTATTGAATCTCGGTCGTAGTGATACACATTTTCATGCCAAAAGATATAAGATAGTAATGATAGTACCACTTACTTGTGGCACTGCCATGTAAGTCATAATGGTATAAAACGCATGAAGAAGCTCCATGTTGATGGATCTTTGGACTCACTCGTTTTTGAAAAGTTTGAGACATGCGAACCATGTCTATTGGTGTATATGCATGAAGAAACTCCATGCAAATGGATCGTTCGGACTCACTTGATTTTGAATCACTTGAGATATGCAAATCATACCACATGGGCAAGATGACTGAAAAGCCTCATTTTCAGTAAGATGGAACAAGATAGCAACTTGTTGGAAGTAACACATTTTGATGTGTGCAGTCGAATGAGTGCTGAGGCATGCAGTGAATATCATTATGTTCTTACTTCACAGATGATTCGAGTAAATGTTGAGTATATTTACTTGATGAAACACAAGTCTGAATTATTGAATGGTTCAAGTAATTTCAGAGTGAAGTAGCAGATCATTGTGACAAGAGGATAAAATGTCTATGATATGATCATAGAGATGAATATCTGAGTTACGAGTTTTGGCACACAATTAAGACATTGTGGAAATTGTTTCGCAATTAATACCGCCTGGAACACCATAATGTGATGGTGTGTCCGAACATCATAGTTGCACCCTATTGGATATGGTGCGTACCATGATGTCTCTTATCGAATTACCACTATCGTTCATGGGTTAGGCATTAGAGACAACCACATTCACTTTAAATAGGGCACCACGTAATTCCGATGAGATGACACCGTATGAATTATGGTTTAGAGAAACCTAAGTTGTCGTTTCTTAAAAGTTTGGGGCTGCGACGCTTATATGAAAAAGTTTCAGGTTGATAAGCTCGAACCCAAAGCGGATAAAATGCATCTTCATAGGAAACCCAAAACAGTTGGGTATACCTCCTAATTCAGATCCGAAAGCAATATGGATTGTTTCTAGAATCGGGTCCTTTCTCGAGGAAAAGTTTCTCTCGAAAGAATTGAGTGGGAGGATGGTGGAGACTTGATGAGGTTATTGAACCGTCTCTTCAACTAGTGTGTGACAGGGCACAGGGAGTTGTTCCTGTGGCACCTACACCAATTGAAGTGGAAGCTTATGATATTGATCATGAAACTTCGGATCAAGTCACTCCCAAACCTCGTAGGATGACAAGGATGCGTACTACTTCAGAGTGGTACGTAATCCTGTCTTGAAGGTCATGTTGCTAGACAACAATGAACCTACGAGCTATGGAGAAGCGATGGTGGGCCCGGATTCCGATAAATGGCTTGAGGCCATAAAATCCGAGAGAGGATCCATGTATGAAAACAAAGTGTAGACTTTGGCAGAACGGCTCGATGGTCGTAAGGCTAATGAGTACAGATGGATTTCAAAAGGAAGACGGACAATGATGGTAAATGTCACCATTAAGAAAGCTCGACTTGTCGTTAAGATGTTTTCCGACAAGTTCAAGGAGTTGACTACGATGAGATTTTCTCACTCGTAGCGATGCTAAGAGTCTGTTGGAATTATATTAGCGATTACTGCATTATTTATGAAATCTTGCAGATAGGATGTCAAAACATTGTTTCCTCGACGATTTTAATGAGGAAAGGTTGTATGTGATACAACCGGAAGGTTTTGTCAATCCCGAAAGATGCTAATAAGTATGCAAAGCTCCAGCAATCCTTCTAAGGACTGGAGTGAGCATCTCGGAGTTGGAATGTATGCTTTGATGATGATCAAAAATTTTGGGTTTGTACAAAGTTTATGAGAAACTTGTATTTCCAAAGAAGTGAGTGGGAGCACTATAGAATTTCTGATGAGTATATGTTGTTGACATATTGTTGATCAGAAATGACGTAGAATTTCTGGAAAGCATATAGGGTTATTTTGAAAGTGTTTTTCAATGGAAAGCCTGGATTAAGCTACTTGAACATTGAGCATCAAGATCTATAAGGATAGATCAAAATGCTTAATAATACTTTCAAATGAGCACATACCTTGACATGATCTTGAAGGTGTTCAAGATGGACCAGTCAAAGAAGGAGTTCTTGCCTGAGTTGTAAGGTACGAAGTTAAGACTTAAAGCTCGACCACGGCAGAATAGAGAGAAAGGACGAAGGTCGTCCCCTATGCTTAAGACGTAGGCTCTTCAGTATGCTATGCTGTGTACCGCACCTGAAGTGTGCCTTGCCATGAGTCAGTCAAGGGGTACAAGAGTGATCCAAGAATGGCTCACAGGACAGCGGTCAAAGTTATCCTTAGTAACTAGTGGACTAAGGAATTTTCTCGATTATGGAGGTGGTAAAAGAGTTCGTCGTAAAGGTTACGACGATGCAAGCTTGACACCTATCCGGATAGCTCTGAGTAGAGAGACCGGATACATATAATGGAGCAATAATTTAGAATAGCTCCAAGTAGAACAGTTGTTTGGAATAGCTCCAAATAGAGCGTGGTAGCTGCATCTAGGAGATGACATAGAGATTTGTAAAGCACACACGGATCTGAAAGGTTCAGACCCGTTGACTAAAACCTCTCTCACAAGCAACATGATCAAACATAAAACTCATTGAGTGTTAATCACATAGTGATGTGAACTAGACTACTGACTCTAGTAAACTCTTGGGTATTAGTCACATGGCGATGTGACCTGTGAGTGTTAATCACATGGCGATGTGAACTAGATTATTGACTCTAGTGCAAGTGGGAGACTGTTGGAAATATGCCCTAGAGGCAATAATAAAAGTATTATTATTATATTTCCTTGTTCATGATAATTGTCTTTTATTCATGCTATAACTGTATTATCCGGAAATCGTAATACACGTGTGAATACATAGACCACAATATGTCCCTAGTGAGCCTCTAGTTGACTAGCTCGTTGTGATCAACAGATAGTCATGGTTTCCTGGCTATGGACATTGGATGTCGTTGATAACGGGATCACATCATTAGGAGAATGATGTGATGGACAAGACCCAATCCTAAGACTAGCACAAAAGATCGTGTAGTTCATTTGCTAGAGCTTTGCCAATGTCAAGTATCTCTTCCTTCGACCATGAGAGCGTGTAACTCCTGGATACCGTAGGAGTGCTTTGGGTGTATCAAACGTCACAACGTAACTGGGTGACTATAAAGGTGCACTACAGGTATCTCCGAAAGTATCTATTGTTTTATGCGGATCGAGACTGGGATTTGTCACTCCGTGTAAACGGAGAGGTATCTCTGGGCCCACTCGGTAGGACATCATCATATGCGCAATGTGACCAAGGAGTTGATCACGGGATGATGTGTTACGGAACGAGTAAAGTGACTTGCCGGTAACGAGATTGAACAAGGTATTGGATACCGACGATCGAATCTCGGGCAAGTAACATACCGATAGACAAAGGGAATTGAATACGGGATTGATTAAGTCCTTGACATCGTGGTTCATCCGATGAGATCATCGTGGAACATGTGGGAGCCATCATGGGTATCCAGATCCCGCTGTTGGTTATTGACCGGAGAACGTCTCGGTCATGTCTACATGTCTCCCGAACCCGTAGGGTCTACACACTTAAGGTTCGATGACGCTAGGGTTATAAAGGAAGTTTGTATGTGGTTACCGAATGTTGTTCGGAGTCCCGGATGAGATCCCGGACGTCACGAGGAGTTCCGGAATGGTCCGGAGGTAAAGATTTATATATGGGAAGTCCTATTTTGGCCACCGGAAAATGTTCGGGATTTTTCGGTATTGTACCGGGAAGGTTCTAGAAGGTTCCGGAGTGGGGCCCACCTGCATGGGGGGACCCACATGGACGTGGGTAGTGGGGGCAAGGCCCCACACCCCTGGTCAAGGCGCACCAAGATCCCCCCTTAGAAGGAATAAGATCATATCCCGAAGGGATAAGATCAAGATCCCTAAAAAGGGGGGATAACAATCGGTGGGGAAGGAAATAATGAGATTTCTTTCCTCCCACCTTGGCCAACGCCCCAATGGACTTGGAGGGCAAGAAACCAGCCCCTCCACCCCTATATATAGTGGGGAGGCGCATGGGAGCTATACACGAAGTTCTGGCGCAGCCCTCCCCTCTCCCAAGTACTCCTCCTCTCCCGTGGTGCTTGGCGAAGCCCTGCTGGATTGCCACGCTCCTCCATCACCACCACGCCGTTGTGCTGCTGTTGGATGGAGTCTTTCTCAACCTCTCCCTCTCTCCTTGCTGGATCAAGGCGTGGGATACGTCACCGGGCTGTACGTGTGTTGAACGCGGAGGTGCCATGCGTTCGGCACTTGATCATCGATGATTTGAATCACGACGAGTATGACTCCTTCAACCCCGTTCTCTTGAACGCTTCCGCTTAGCGATCTACAAGGGTATGTAGATGCACTCTCTTTCTACTCGTTGCTGGTCTCTCCATAGATAGATCTTGGTGACACGTAGGAAAATTTTGAATTTCTGCTACGTTCCCCAACAGTATTGGGATACCGACGATCGAATCTCGGGCAAAGTAACATATCGATTGACAAAGGGAATTGTATACGGGATTGATTGAATCCCCGACATTGTGGTTCATCCGATGAGATCATCATGGAACATGTGGGAGCCAACATGGGTATCCAGATCCCGCTGTTGGTTATTGGCCGGAGAGCTGTCTCGGTCATGTCTTCATGATTCCCGAACCCGTAGGGTCTACACACTTAAGGTTCGGTGACGCTAGAGTTGTTATGGGAATTAGTATGTGGTTACCGAATGTTGTTCGGAGTCCCGGATGAGATCCCGGACATCACGAGGAGTTCCGGAATGGTCCGGAGGTGAAGATTTATATATTGGAAGTCCAGTCTCCGTCACCGGAATAGTTTCGGGGGTTATCGGTATTGTACCGGGACCAGCGAAAGGTGTCTGGAGGTCCACCGGGTGGGGCCACCTACCCCGGGGGACTTGATGGGCTGAATATGGGAGGGAACCAGCCCCTAGTGGGCTGGTTCACCCCTCCCCAAGGGCCCAAGGCGCCTAGGGTTGAAAACCCTAGGGGAGGGGGGCGCCTCCACCTTGCTTGGGGGGCAAGCCTCCCCTCCTGGCCGCTGCCCCCCCCTCTAGATGGGATCTAGAGGGGCCGGACCCCTCTCCCCTTCACCCTATAAATAGAGGGGGGTGGGAGGGCTACATCACCCTTGCTTTTGGCGCAGCCCCTCCCTCCTCAACTCTTCCTCCTCCTCCGTAGTGCTTGGCGAAGCCCTGCAGGACTACCACGAGCTCCACCACCACCATGCCGTCGTGCTGTCGGAGTTCTCCCTCAACTTCTCCTCTCCCCTTGCTGGATCAAGAAGGAGGAGACGTCCCCGGGCTATACGTGTGTTGAACGCGGAGGCGCCGTCTGTTCGGCGCTAGATCGGATCTTTCGCGATTTGAATCACCGCGAGTACGACTCCATCAACCCTGTTCTTGTAACGCTTCCGCTTAGCGATCTTCAAAGGTATGAAGATTCTCACCCTATCCCTCTCTTGTTGCTAGAATCTCCATAGATTGATCTTGGTGATGTGTAGAAAATTTTGAATTTGTGCTACTTTCCCCAACAGTGGTATCAGAGCCAGGTTTATTGCGTAGATTCTATGCATGAGTAGAACACAAGTAGTTGTGGGTGATGGTTTGTACAATTTTCTTACCGTTACTAGTCCTATCTCGATTCGGCGACATTGTGGGATGAAGCGGCCCGGACCAACCTTACACGTACGCATACGTGAGATAGGTTCCACCGACTGACATGCACTTGTTGCATAAGGTGGCTAGCGGGTGCCAATCTCTCCCAGTTTAGTCGGATCGGATTCGATGAAAAGGGTCTTTATGAAGGGTAAATAGCAATTGGCATATCACCGTTGTGGCTTTGCGTAGGTAAGAAACGTTCTTGCTAGAAACTCGTAGCAGCCACGTAAAACATGCAACAACAATTAGAGGGCGTCTAACTTGTTTTTGCAGGGTATGCTATGTGATGTGATATGGCCAAAAGAATGTGATGAATGATATATGTGATGTATGAGATTGATCATGTTCTTGTAATAGGAATCATGACTTGCATGTCGATGAGTATGACAACCGGCAGGAGCCATATGAGTTGTCTTAATTTATTGTATGACCTGCGTGTCATTGAAAACGCCATGTAATTACTTTACTTTATTGCTAACCGTTAGCCATAGTAGTAGAAGTAATAGTTGGCGAGACAACTTCATGAAGACACGATGATGGAGATCATGGTGTAATGCCGGTAACTAAGGTGATCATGCCGCGCCTCAAAGATGAAGATCAAAGGCGCGAGATGATATTGGCCATATCATGTCACTCTATGATTTGCATGTGATGTTTGTCATGTCTACATCTTATTTGCTTAGAACGACGGTAGCATAAATAAGATGGTCCCTCATAAAATTTCAACAAAGTGTTCCCCCTAACTGTGCACCATTGTGAAAGTTCGTTGTTTCGAAGCACCACGTGATGATCGGGTGTGATAGATTCTAACCTTCAAATACAAGGGGTGTAAGCCAGATTTACACATGCAAAACACTTAGGTTGACTTGACGAGCCTAGCATGTACAGACATGGCCTTGGAACACAAGAGACCGGAAGGTCGAACATGAGTCGTATAGCAGATACGATCAACATGAAGATGTTCACCGATGATGACTAGTCCGTCTCACGTGATGATCGGACACGGCCTAGTTGACTCGGATCATGTATCACTTAGATGAATAGAGGGCTGTCCATCTGAGTGGGAGTTCATTAAATTAGATGAACTTAATTATCATGAACATAGTCAAAAGGTCTTTGCAAATTATGTCGTAACTTGCGCTTTAGTTCTACTATTTTTTGATATGTTCCTAGAGAAAATTTGAGTTGAAAGTTGATAGTAGCAATTATGCAAACTGGGTCCGTAAACTGAGGATTATCCTCATTGTTGCGCAGAAGGCTTATGTACTTAATGCACCGCTCGGTGTGCTGAACCTCGAGCATCGTCTGTGGATGTTGCGAACATCTGACATACACATTTTGATGACTACGTGATAGTTCAGTGCGTAATGTTAAACGGTTTAGAATTGAGGCACCGAAGATATTTTGAAACGTCGTGGAACATATGAGATGTTCCAAGAGCTGAAATTAGGATTTCAGGCTCGTTCCCACGTCAAGAGGTGTGAGACCTCCGACAAGTTTCTTGATCATGCAAACTAAGGGAAAAGCTCAATCGTTGAGCATGTGCTCAGATTGTCTGAGTACTACAATCGCTTGAATCGAGTGGGAGTTATCTTCCATATGAGATAGTGATGGTTCTCCAAAGTCACTGCCACCAAGCTACTAGAGCTTCATGATGAACTATAACATATCAGGGATAGACATGATGATCCTTGAGCAATTCACGATGTTTGACACCGCGAAAGTAGAAATCAAGTAGGAGCATCAATTGTTGATGGTTAGTAAAACCACTAGTTTCAAGAAGGGCAAGGGAAAGAAGGGATACTTCATGGAAAGACAAATCAGTTGCTGCTCTAGTGAAGAAACCCAAGGTTGAACCCAAACCCGAGACTAAGTGCTTCTGTAATGAGGGGAACGGTCACTGAAGCAGAATTACCCTAGATACTTGGTAGATGAGAAGGCTGCCAAGGTTGACAGAATTATATTGGATATACATTATATTAATGTGTACTTTACTAGTACTCCTAGTAGCACTAGGGTATTAAGATACTGGTTCGGTTGCTAACTGTTAGTAACTCGAAATAAAAGGCTACGAAATAAACGGAAACTAGCTAAAGGCGAGGTGACGATATGTGTTGGAAATATTTCCAAGTTTGATGTTATCAAACATCGCACGCTCCCTCTGCCATCGGGATTGGTGTTAAACATAAATAATTGTTATTTGTTGTTTGCATTGAGCATAGACATGATTGGATTATGTCTATCACAATATGGTTATTCATTTAAGAGAATAATGGTTATTCTATTTATTTGAATAATACCTTCAATGGTCTTGCACATAAAATAAATTTTTTATTGAATCTCGATCGTAGTGATACACATGTTCATGCCAAAAGATATAAGATAGTAATGATAGTACCACATACTTGTGGCACTGCCATTTGAGTCATATTGGTATAAAACGCATAAAGAAGCTCCATGTTGATGGATCTTTGGACTCACTCGTTTTTGAAAAGATTGAGACATGTGAACCATGTCTATTGGTATATACGCATGAAGAAACTCCATGCAGATGGATCGTTTGGACTCACTTGATTTTGAATCACTTGAGACATGCAAATCATACCACATGGGCAAGATGACTGAAAAGCCTCATTTTCAGTAAGATGGAACAAGAAAGTGACTTGTTGGAAGTAATACATTTTGATGTGTGCAGTCCAATGAGTGCTGAGGCACGCAGTGGATATCGTTATGTTCTTACTTCACAAGATGATTTGAGTATATGCCAAGTGTATTTACTTGATCAAACAAAAGTCTGAATTATTGAAAGGTTCAAGTAATTTCAGAGTGAAGTTGAAGATCGTCGTGACAAAGGATAAAATGTCTATGATATGATCATAGAGATGAATATCTGAGTTGCGTGTTTGGTACACAATTAAGACATTGTGGAAATTGTTTCACAACTAATGCCGCATGGAACACCATAGTGTGATGGTGTGTCCAAACGTCATAGCTGCACCCTATTGGATATGGTGCATGCCATGATGTCTCTTATCGAATTACCACTATCGTTTATGGGTTAAGCATTAGAGACAACCACATTCACTTTAAATAGGGCACCACGTAATTCCGTTGAGATAACATCGTATGAACTATGGTTTAGAGAAACCTAAGCTGTCGTTTCTTAAAAGTTTGGGGCTACAACGCTTATGTGAAAAGGTTTCAGCCAGATAAGCTCGAACCCAAAGCGGATAAATGCATCTTCATAGGACACCCAAAAACAGTTGGGTATACCTCCTATTTCAGATCCGGAAGCAAAAGTGATTGTTTCTAGAAATAGGTCCTTTCTAGAGGAATTGTTTCTCTTGAAAGAATTGAGTGGGAGGATGGTGGAGACTTGATAAGGTTATTGAACCATCACTTCAACCAATGTGTAGTAGGGCACAGGAAGTTGTTCCTGTGGCACCTACACCAATTGAAGTAGAAGTTGATGATAGTGATCATGGAGCTTCGGATCAAGTCACTACCAAACATCGTAGGTCGACAAGGATGCGTACTACTTTGGAGTGGTACGTAATCCTGTCTTGGAGGTCATGTTGCTAGGTAACAGTGAACCTACGAGCTATGGAGAAGCGATGGTGGGGACGGATTCCGACGAATGGCTCGAGGCCATAAAATCCGAGAGAGGATCCATGTATGAAAACAAAGTATAGACTTTGGAAGAACTACTTGATGGTCGTAAGGCTGTTGGGTACAGATGGATTTTAAAAGGAGTACGGACAATGATGGTAAGTATCACCATTAAGAAAGCTCGAGTTGTCGTTAAGATGCTTTCTGACAAGTTCAAGGAGTTGACTGCGATGAGACTTTCTCATTCGTAGCGATGCTAAGAGTCTGTTGGAATTATATTAGCAATTACTGCATTATTTATGAAATCTTGCATATAGGATGTCAAAACATTGTTTCCTCGATGATTTTCTTGAGGAAAGGTTGTATGTGATACAACCAGAAGGTTTTGACAATCCTAAAAGATGCTAACAAGTATGCAAAGCTCCAACAATCCTTCTAAGGACTGGAGTAAGCATCTCGGAGTTGGAATGTCTTTGATGAGATGATCAAAGATTTTGGGTTTATACAAAGTTTATGAGAAACTTGTATTTCCAAAGAAGTGAGTGGGAGCACTATAGAATTTCTGATGAGTATATCTTGTTGACATATTGTTGATCGGAAATGATGTAGAATTTTTGGAAGGCATATAGGGTTATTTGAAAAGTGGTTTTCAATGAAAAACCTGGATTAAGCTATTTGAACATTGAGCATCAAGATCTATAAGGATAGATCAAAACCCTTAATAGTACTTTCAAATGAACACATATCGTGACAAGATTTTGAAGGAGTTCAAAATAGATCAGCAAAGAAGGAGTTCTTGGCTGTGTCATAAGGTGTGAGTATTGAGTAAGACTCAAGACCTGACCACGGCAGAAGAGAGAGAAAGGACGAAGGTTGTCCCCTATGCCTTAGACGTAGGCTCTATAGTATGTTATGCTGTGTACCGCACCTGAAGTGTGCCTTGCCATGAGTCAGTCAAGGGGTACAAGTGTGATCCAGGAATGGATCACATGACAGTGGTCAAACTTATCCTTAGTAACAAGTTGACTAAGGAATTTTCTCGATTATGGAGGTGGAAAAAGAGTTCGTCATAAAGGGTTACGTCGATGCAAACTTTGACACTAATCTGGATGATCCTGAGTAGTAAACCGGATTTGTATAGTAGAACAGTTATTTGGAATAGCTCCAATTAGAGCGTGGTAGCTGCATCTACAAGATGACAAAGAGATTTGTAAAGCACACACGGATCTGAAAGGTTCAGACCCGTTGACTAATAACCTCTCTCACAAGCGAGATATGATCAAACCCCATGGGTGTTGAATTCATTACAATCACATAGTGATGTGAACTAGATTATTGACTCTAGTGCAAGTGGGAGACTGTTGGAAATATGCCCTAGAGGCAATAATAAAATGGTTATTATTATATTTCCTTGTTCATGATAATTGTCTATTGTTCATGCTATAACTGTATTGACTGGAAACCGTAATACATGTGTGAATACATAGACCACAACATGTCCCTAGTGAGCCTCTAGTTGACTAGCTCGTTGATCAATAGATGGTTATGGTTTCCTGACCATGGACATTGGATGTCATTGATAACGGGATCACATCATTAGGAGAATGATGTGATGGACAAGACCCAATCCTAAGCATAGCACAAGATCGTGTAGTTCGTTTGCTAAGAGCTTTTCTAATGTCAAGTATCATTTCCTTAGACCATGAGATTGTGCAACTCCCGGATACCGTAGGAATGCTTTGGGTGTACCAAACGTCAGAACGTAACTGGGCGGCTATAAAGGTACACTACAGGTATCTCCGAAGGTGTCTGTTGGGTTGGCACGAATCGAGACTGGGATTTGTCACTCCGTATGACGGAGAGGTATCTCTGGGCCCACTCGGTAATGCATCATCATAATGAGCTCAATGTGACTAAGTAGTTGGTCACGGGATCATGCATTACGGAACGAGTAAAGTGACTTGCCGGTAACGAGATTGAACGAGGTATCGGGATACCGACGATCGAATCTCGGGCAAAGTAACATACCGATTGACAAAGGGAATTGTATACGGGATTGATTGAATCCCCGACATTTGTGGTTCATCCGATGAGATCATCATGGAACATGTGGGAGCCAACATGGGTATCCAGATCCCGCTGTTGGTTATTGGCCGGAGAGCTATCTCGGTCATGTTTGCATGATTCCCGAACCCGTAGGGTCTACACACTTAAGGTTTGGTGACGCTAGAGTTGTTATGGGAATTAGTATGTGGTTACCGAATGTTGTTCGGAGTCCCGGATGAGATCCCGAACGTCACGAGGAGTTCTGGAATGGTCCGGAGGTGAAGATTTATATATGGGAAGTCCAGTCTCCGTCACCGGAATAGTTTCGGGTGTTATTGGTATTGTACCGGGACCACCGAAAGGTGTCCGGAGGTCCACCGGGTGGGGCCACCTGCCCCAGGGGACTTGATGGGCTGAATATGGGAGGTAACAAGCCCCTAGTTGGCTGGTGCGCCCCTCCCCAAGGGCCCAAGGCGCCTAGGGTTGAAAACCCTAGGGGAGGGGGGCGCCTCCACCTTGCTTGGGGGGCAAGCCTCCCCTCCTGGCCGCCGCCCCCCTCTAGATAGGATCTAGAGGGGCCGGTCCCCTCTCCCCTTCACCCTATAAATAGAGGGGGGGGGGTGGGAGGGTTGCAGCACCCTTGCTTTTGGCGCAGCCCCTCCCTCCTCCAACTCTTCCTCCTCCTCCGTAGTGCTCGGCGAAGCCCTGCAGGACTACCACGAGCTCCACCACCACCATGCTGTCGTGCTGTCGGAGTTCTCCCTCAACTTCTCCTCTCCCCTTGATGGATCAAGAAGGAGGAGACGTCCCCGGGCTGTACGTGTGTTGAACGCGGAGGCGCCGTCCGTTCGGCGCTAGATTGGATCTTCCGCGATTTGAATCGCCGCGAGTACGACTCCATCAACCGCATTCTTGTAACGCTACCGCTTAGCGATCTTCAAAGGTATGAAGATTCTCATCCTCTCCCTCTCTTGTTGCTAGAATCTCCATAGATTAATCTTGGTGATGCGTAGAAAATTTTGAATTTGTGCTACGTTCCCCAACATGTGGCACTTGCACGTCGTTCCTTTCTTGGAGACATCAATTTTGGAGAACCTTTCTCATAGTCCTTGTGTTGTCAAGAGATGTTTGGCACTGATGGTGACTATTGTATGTCATCAATCACTATTTACATTGCTTTGGGTTTTTCATTTCTACCTCCGCCCAGCCATAGCTTCTATCCCGTATGACTTTGCTCTTTGTCGGTGCGATCGTGTGTGTGGGTGTGTGTTGGTTGTGTGCATCCTGGTTATGCAGATGTCGGGTGTGTACTCATTATGATTGTATCCCTTGATGCTACATCATGAGTCAATAAAAGCACCCTATATCAAAGAAAGTATTCGACTAGTTTAATTCCACATCAAGATAAAGTCAAATCTACAATTGTTCACAAACCGTCTATTCATCCCCTCCCCCTCTAGGAACATCTAGGTCCCTTCACGTAGCGAACTAGCATCAGTATAAAAGGGAAGTTTTTGGGGTGCTTCAACATAACTTCAGAGAATGTGTGCTTGGAGTAATATCAGAGTTGTCAAAATGAAATTAAACTTTAAAAATCTTTGACATGGATATAACTTCACTTCTATTCATCATGTTTCATCCAGAGCATGGCAACCATGACATATTCAAGGAGTATGTTCACTTCTATCCACAGGGAACTCAAAGTTTCATTTGTTGAAAGATATAGATTTTTTTAAAGGAGGTGGAAACCCCTGCCCTCTGCATCATCCTGATGCACACAACAATCTTTATTAAGAAAACTGATGCAAGGCAACAAGGCAAAATACATCAAGAAGTAGGGTACATGACTTGGATAGCTACAACAGAGCATTGCAAGATGTTTTATTGAAATATATGGATCAAGATAACTAGAAATGAGGGTGTGTACAACTAACAACCATTTATCGAATTCTTCTTCTTGTTCCTTTGACAAAATGATTTGATCCTTTCGAGACCATCTTCAAGAGAAGATGGAACGCAAGCAAAAGTAATACGGACCCAATTTTCCATTCCCAGAACACTCCCTGCATTTGAGAGAAAATGTATATATGTTTTTTTAGAGTTAATATCATATATAAGTTTTGTCTTTGAGAATTGTGGAACTATATAACTTGGACTGCAAAAACATCTCAAAATTATTAATAACCATTCGGAACATGTGCTTAATATTTTTTGTGAGCATCACAAACATGTAAACAGGAAAAAAATACACTGGGTCATGAAAACAAGGACACATGCATGTCATGTTAGTTTTTGCGTAAAAACAAAGAATATTCTAATGCGGTTATACATTTTCTGACAATCATATCATTTATATGTGTGGTCATCTAAACTGATAATAACTTCATATCCAATCACACAACATAATAGAACATGTTCCACATTTAAGAAGCATATATCAATGAAACATAATCTTATGTTCTCACAAAACATATACTACTGTTCAGTATAACAAAGAAAAAATGATCGTTCCATATAGTTGTTCTTTAAATGACCATATGCATTCCTACCTGGACATAAAATTACTGATTCTTGCTTTGCGAGCTTGCAGCAAAAATCAATGTCGTCATGGATCTCCTCCAAAAGATGTAAGTTTAGTTTCACCTGTTTACATGGAAATTAATACATGGTTATAGAAAGGTATCCAATCTTTCTAAAAAAATAGTAGGAATCTTTTTTGTGATATGATTTGATCGTTATCAATCTACGGTAATAATAACAAAAAAATGGACAAAGGATATCAAGATGACTAGTCGTAAAATAATTTCATGTCTCGTCGTTATTATTCAAATACATGCATCTTGAAAAATATCCATATCTAAACATAATTATATTTTGACTTGATTATTTTGGATGCATTGCGGTCCAAAATTAGTCCTGAAGAAAAACAAGTCTATGCTTAGCTTACCATTACAAACATCGATCCTTCTGGCTTGTGAGGACATGTAATGTATTTGTTTTCCTTTATTTCTCTATAACATATCTCTGATGATTCCTTTAGTAGACCAATAATCCTCTTAAAGAAATCTTCTTTTGTGTTCTCGAGAATTTGAGGAAGAGCTGCCTAAACAATTTGATAGTGCAAATATCCATAATTAAGTTGTGTCAATCAAAAGAGAACAATAGTGTCAAGGATATCAAAGTATGAAGATGCAAGAGAAGGTGTTGTAGCCTTGTAGGTAAATAAATTCTTAACAAAATGGTATACTCACAATACACCATATACATTTTCTAAAAGAAGTTTTAATATATTGCATACTTGACCGAAAAGAGTATGTCATGCTCATAATTATTTTCTAAGAACAATATATAGTTCTGTTCAATAGTTAGTTGTGGCTTTATGTTTATTTATTTTATGGAATCGAAGCAAACAAAGGTGATAACTACAAATGTGCGTATCTTTCTTCCATCATGTTGGACTTCGACTTTGAAACTTAATGAAAGATTGAAAGCTATATATACTAACTTCAAGCCTGTCATTTGACATGCAACACAGGGACAGAAGCAAAATAGGGCAAGAAGGAAGTGGGTTCATCCATGCACTTCTCTAGGTACCAAAGGCTAACCTGAACGAAGGTTGCTGGGTCCGTTGAGACGTTAAGGTAATTCGTAATCGATGTAGAGACCTACCCAGAGAAAATGTCAGTACAAACTTAGCAAAATGCTAATCCTCACAGTATATATATCATATGAAAGAATGACAGGGAGTTCATTACCTTAGTTTCCTCTAAAATCTTTGTGGGGTCGTACACCGCCACCCATCCAAGTCGCCATCCAGGCACTATCCACGACTTGGACAGAGACCCTATGGACAAGACAGGGGCAATGTGCCCGAAGACACCCATGGGGATAAATGGGGCACTGCCCAGAACCAGTTTGCCGTACACCTCATCAGCAATCACCAATATTCCGAGCTTTCTTGCCACCTCCGCGACCTAATGAAACAACATCAGCAAACGATTAGCAAATGCAATCCATATATGTTCAAACAGAACGGTCGATCAACAAGGCAAAGGATGTAAACCTTGGCCAAATGCTCGTAGGAGTAAACACTGCCGCACGGATTGTTTGGGTTTATAATGAGCATCGCCGTTGTGTTCTTGTCAGCAATGGATTCCAGCGAGTCGATGTCGATCTCCCACCCCTTCTCGGGGATAAGGTCGAAATGTCGAACCTCCAGCTTGTTGAACGCCGCTCGCGCCTCGTAATTCGGATAGCCTGGCCTGGGGAGCAGTATGTTGGCGCCGACAGTTTGGGCTAGCACCGGGATTATGACCTCGATTGCTTGGGTTCCACCGGCGGTGAGGAAGATGTCGTCGGCCGATAGCTTGTAGGGCACGCCCTGTGACAAGTGCTCTGCTACAGCGCTGTTTGTTTTTGTAAGGTACTAGAAGGTTAAAAAAATTGAACGCACAGAGAGAAGAGCGTGAAAGCGGTACATGCGCATGCAACGTATACACGCAAGCGGAGAAACTGAAAATGAAACCGTGTGTGTAAATGTTACCTTCGTGCGGCGGGCAGGCCGACGCCGGCGGCGTAGCAGCTGAACTGCCCGGTGCGGAGCGCGGCGGCGACGGCGTCCTCGGCCTCGACGGCCGTGCGGAAGGCCGGGAACACGGACGGGTCCCCGTGGGCCAGCGGCAGCACGGGCCTCGGCCCGCTCTCCTCCACGCTCGCGCTGATCTTGTACCGTATCGCCCGGATGCTGTTCTTGGCACCCGTCCTCGCCAGGATGCCATCCTTGCCCCCCGCGAAATTCCAATCCGCCACCGCCGCGGCGTGCCCGTTGCTCTTGCCGTTCGCGGCGGCGGCCTCACCGTGGCCGTTGCTCTTGCCGTTCGCGGCGGCGTGCCCGTTGCTATTGCCGTTCGCGGCGGCGGCCTCACCGTGGCCGTTGCTCTTGCCGTTCGCGGCGGCGTGCCCGTTGCTCTTGCCGTTCGCGGCGGCGGCCTCACCGTGGCCGTTGCTCTGGTGTACCGTTGCCATGAGGAAACGAGGAGGAGTACTGGTAGTGGTAGGGAACTAGCTAGTCAACCAAGCGATGGATAAAACAGCGGTGCTTGACTGTCCTATATAACCGTTGGTCCGTCCGATCGCCTGCGCACATGAACTGGGGCTTCATTCGGGGCCGGCAGCAAGAAGCACGCATGCAGGCACGCTGCCAGCTGACGGACGTGGCCGTTGCGACCTGTTACCATTATCCCGGCATATTTTTGGGCGCTCCGTCTTTGTTTTATGTACGTAATGCAGGTCCAGCACGGAGGAGTAGTACACTAGTGGCTACACTCTTTTGAGAGAGGGAAAAGGACGTGGACGCATGAACCATGCTTCTGGACTCCACCCGGTGCCGGTGGTGTGCTGATTGGTTCAATGTCACCCACTCAATTCCGCTCAAAGTATATATGGCTGAGCCCTCCGGCTCCACTGCGGTTTTTGGCAGTGCAGGCAAAACATCAAACTAAAAAAGATTTGTACACCTAATCCAGAAATGATATCTCTGCACTTAATTCAGAATGCCAGCAATGGAGGGGCGATGATAGCAGCACACCTTCAGCTCACTTCAGTGCTTATAGTCGTCGCTAGGTAGTCTACAGATCCGGATGTAATTTTTATCATTTCTAGTATTCACTGTACTATCATGATTGAAAATGAATAGATCGGTGGTTTTCTCGCAAAAAAATCATAATGCTATGTCTTTCTTTCGGTGCTTGAAAAAAAAATACTCTAGCCCTTTCTTTGGTTGAATGTGTAATAATTATAGTATTTTTTTCCTTTTGACGGATAGATACGACAGAGGTTTGCTCGTGCTCTTCATTTTTCAACATGGTAGTGGTTGGCAAAAATTGCAATTCCTTCGTTTCACTATTAGGAAAAAGGCTATAGCTAATATGGACATTAATGGTGCAGCGGGTATGTGATGCACAGTGGCGCACCATATGCAGGTACGTCATTAGTGTTCATATCACTAATGGCGCACAACACCCGCGGTGCGCCACTATTAAGATTTTTTTTTCAAAACTAGTAATGGCGCACCACACCTTCTGTGCGCCACTACTAACATTTTTTTTTACTTTTTTTTCAAAACTAGTAATGGCGCATCTGGGTACAATGCGCCATTACTAGTTAAAGAACAGCGGTGCGCCACTACTAACAATTATTATTTTTTTACTTTTTTTTCGAAACTATTAATAGCGCACGACGCACCAGGTGCGCCATTAGTAACCAGGGTTACTAATGGCGCATTCTTAGGTGGTGCGCCATTGATAACCTGGGACTAGCTAGATATTTTGGACAGCCATCTACCACACTCACTTTCCCCACTTCATTCTCTCCACCTCCTCTTCCAAGTTTGGTCTCGGCTGTCTCCTCCTCCTCACCTCATTTGCACCATAGATTCACCCAAATTAAGTGGTTAAATTTCTTTTTTTTTGATAGGTAAGTAAGGGAAAAGCTTTCTTTATATTCTAGATCTACTTTTTTCTCCCTCCAACAACGTGCACATGCACTTTTTATGGCCTAGATCTACGTATGTTTGTGGTGTTGCATATGTTTGTGTTTGGAGGTAGCGGTATTTGAAATGTGATAGTTGCCACTATTTTGCCGGAATGTTGATTCATTTCCGTTTAGGCGAGAATCTGGCACTATGCATTCTTTTTTGTCCTATTTTTAAGCAAAGTCATGCCAAAAAAAATTGGTTGTAAAATATCATTTTGCTCTACCCCGCAGGCAACCATGTTCCGCACGATAACCGAAGGCATCGTGAATAGGTTTTTGAGCTCCGCGAAGGCCGAGATGCTTCAAAAGAACGAGAAGGAGATAAGACGTCCGTGTCGAAGATGCAAGCTGAAGAGCCTTATGGACTCGGATTCCGTAAAGGTGCGGGACCACCTGCTCTTGCGTGGTTTCATGAATGGCTATCGGTGGCAAGGTGATGAAGATGATTATGAAGTCATCCATGGGGGTCGGGCAAGAATCGAGGAAGGGTAGCAAGACAACCGCGGCGAGGACGGGCGAGAAGACGAAGAATCTCTAGGACATGATCACGAAGTAGATGCAGTACACAGTCACCATGTAGAAGATGCCAAACATGATGATAAGGAAGATGCCGGAGCAGACGAAGGGCATGATCATTGTCGGGGCTTGGATACGACATATGCCAAAGGATGGCTTATCATGGTGGGAGCGAGTAGAACGTCGCCGGTGCCTGGAAGCGGGATGAGGCGAAGACATGCACGCCGGCGGAACTTACCCAGCTTCAGGGCTCTCCTAGGAGATAACACCCCAACTACTGCTCTGCGGGGTCTCCGCATGATCACTAAAGCAAGGTAACTACAATGGTGCTCCTGGAGCTGTTTCGGGAGGTGGGAGAGGGCAAGGCTAGCTCTCTCTTCCCTGGGCTATCTGGTCTATCTTCTTCTCTAGGTCCGAACCCTTTGCATGGGTGCCCCGGGGGGTTTATATAGGCCTACCCCCCGGGGGTACAATAGTAATCCGGCTGGGCGCGGGTCCCAGCTATCTGTCTCTCAGGCCGCCGTCCTTCCCGCCGGCTTCTGGGGCCCGCCGACTGGCAGGTCCCGCGGACAGGCTTGACACTGTAGCGGCACTCCTGATGACGCAGGCTCGGTCATCGGGTCATGGCGACAGTGTCGCCGTCTATCGGGCGATCACTGTCGCCGTTCCCCATCTTATCTGATTAATGGCTCGTGGGGCCCCAAAGGAGTCAGCCGACTCCTGGGGGGCCGACTCCCACGGGCCCGTTTTCGGATTGCCTAGGCCGGCTTCGGCCCTCTCACTGACAGGCGGCCCTGCCGCCTTCGGGTCGTACAGGCCGGCGTCGTGGGCACAGTGCACTGCGCACTGTGGCTGAGGTCAGGGCAGGCATGGCAACAGTGCCGTATCTTACCGGAGATCTTCCAGCGGTACAGCCTACTGTAGCCATGCCGGCCCTTCGTAGGCAGGGAGGGAAGCGGCCATGCCGCAACCATACCCTGCGTCGTACTTCGGGATAAGGGAGGAGTCTTGGGCCGACTCTCCGTAGTCGGCCTCCTTGGAAGTCGCCAGCTCGGAGTCGGCTTATCCGGAGTCGCCGCCTGGGACTCGGCATATCTGGGAGTCGCCGCCTGGGACCCGGCATATCTTGGAGTCGGCCCCGGGACTCGGCCTGAGGGGCGCGGTCTGCCCCGATGTCTTGAAATGTCCTGGGGCTCGGGTTAGCCTACCCGTGGCCCATTACTTCGACAGTAGTCCCCGAAGCTGGTGAAACCCTGCGGTCGCAGCATTGTGGGGCTTCAACAGCTTCAACCTTTTTAAAAGTGCAGACTCTGGGACTCGGCTGCCGTCTTCCCTTAGGCCGACTGTCGAAAGTCGGGGCTTCAGTGAAGAGCGTCAGTTCGAAAGTCGCGGCGGGAAGCCAGGCGGCGTGCCTGATACGCTTCCCCGCAGCCGTTAGGGCGGTCCTATCGCGCGGTGCCACGTGGGGAGAACAGTCTGCCTGCCCACGCGCGCGACGGGATGGGCCGTCAGGCGGGGCCCGCCACTATCGCGCCTCGGCACACGAACGGATCCGTTACGGCCGAGGACGGTTGGCGTTCCCACATTGTTACTGCGCGCAGTAATTCCGTGGGGTAAATCGTGGGGCGACGTGGGGCATCGTGCGCAGTTAATCCCACGCCCGCCCCCTCGGCTTCTCAGCCCGCAGGGCTATAAGTAGGCGGGGGGAAGCGGAGCGGCACAGCTTGCGCGCCTTTCTTCCCCGCTCCCCCGCCTCATCTTGCTTCCTCTCCCTCCTTCCTCCGTCGTCGAGCAGGAGCGCATCCTACCACGACGATGAGCTCTTCCTCCGCCGCGGCCTCTGCCGTGCGCTCCGGCGTATGGGACGGCTCGGAGGTAGAGGAAGAACACATCGAGTTCCTCCGTCAGACCCGCCGTCTCCCCAGCGCGGACCTCGTGCGCGCCCGCGCCGCGCCGGAGGGGGAAATCCGGCCGGCGCCGGTAGAGGGCGAGCGGGTCATCTTCCGCTCGCACCTTATGCGCGGCCTGGGGCTACCGGCGAGCGGCTTCTTCCGCTCATTCCTGGAGTTCCACAGCCTTCAGCCGCACCACCTCATACCGAACACGGTGGTGCTGCTCTCCGCCTTCGCCACCCTGTGCAAAGGTTTCCTTGGCGTTCTCCCACCATCGAGCTGTGGGGAGAATTCTTCTCTTCTAAGCTCGGCACGCACATCGCCGGCGTGCCGGCCTAGTGCGGCGCCTTCATCGCGATGCGGTGCTCGACGGCCGACAACCCCTTTCCTCCCATCACACTGATCAAGTCGGTGAAGATGTGGCAGCGCTCGTACTTCTACGTGAAGAACCTCGCCTCCGATGGCGACTGGGTCAACCTGCCGCCTTACAACGCCGTTCCCCTGACTGGGCGGCTCCCCAGCTGGTCCCACCGAGTCAAGTCGCTGACTCCTGCCGGAGCCGCCGCCGTGGCGCGACTCCGAGTCTTGACGCAGTCGGAGGGACTCGTCGGGGCCGACTTGCTGGCCGCCTTCGTGGCACGCCGAGTTCTCCCGCTCCAAGGCCGGCCTCACCTGATCTGTCAGATGAACGGCCTCCGAGACCCAAGTCAGATGAGCACCAAGGAGATGCCCCGCAAGGAGGTGGCGAACATGGTAAATTACATCGCGCACTGCGAGTACGAGGAGGACTGGCAGTTCGGCAAGGAGCCGTACTCGCGCGTCAACCCTCCACCAATGGTAAGTCGCGTCTCCCTGCTGTTTTATCTTTTTTCTGCAGCCGACTCCGGCTTCTGACTCTTGTTAGTTTCTTCTGAATTAGAATCCTCTTATGCAGCCTGCCGCCGGCGCCAGGAGGCAGCCCCGCGAGTATGTTCCCGACCGCGCGGAGAGCGACATCGACGACCCCGACTTGGGGGCGGCGGCGATGGAAGCCGACGCCGAAGGCGGGGGAGGGGGGCAGAAGGCGACTTCAGGCCCTTAGCCACCTTCGCCGACTGGCCTGATGACGACGCCGAAGGCGAAGTCGCTCCGCGCCACCAGCCGAAGATCGGCCCGTCGGGCGCCGGCTCCTCCGCCGGCCAAGGCGGCGCGAAGAGGCGTCACGCCGGGCAGAGTGTGCCCGGCGGCAAATTGAAGAAGTTCAAGGGGGCGGCCGCCGCGACCAGACGAGAGGAGGCGGCCGCGAAGGCCAACCGCTTCTGAAGGGAAGTGAGAAAGCCGCCGCTAGTATCCGCGTAAGTCTTTACGCTCTTTATTTTCTTCGTTGAATCTTGTCCGAGTCTTCGTTTATATACTCCCTCCATTCTTCTTCAGGGCCCCTCTTTCCCTTGAGAGAGTCGCTGTCCCCTCCGTCATGGGGTCGGCAGAGACATCCGCCAATACTCGGCGGCCTGACCCTGCCGCCGACCTTCGGGAGGCGACGGAGCGGAATGCGCGGGAGAAGCGCGAGGAGGAAGAGGCCACGCGTTTGGAGAAGGCGGAGGCCGGCAAGGAGGCCGACCTGGCCGCGCGAACGGTCGTCCGAGTAAGTTTCTTCTCCTTCTTGATTCTTGTTTTCTCTGTGGGGGCGCGCCAGCGCACCCACTGGGTGTAGTCCCCGAGTTCCGGGCCGGCTGCTGAGTAGGCGGTTCGAAACTTCCTCTGGCGAGTTCCAAACACTAACTTCGTCTTCAATGACTTACTGCAGGAGTATCACAACCTCCGCGCCACTGCCTTCAACCATAATGTTGAAGAGTTGGGCAAGCGGGCTTCCGACTTGTCGGAAAGCCGGAGTGAGTTCTTCTTCTTCGCGGGGGCGCGCTGGCGCACCTGCGGGCTGTAGTCCCCAAGATTTGGACTGACTACTGAGCAGTCGGGCCGGATCTTCCCGGTGATCTTCTTTGCTGACGACTGGTTTGTTTTCTCTTTCGATTTTCAGGAGCCAATGCCGCTCTTCAGGAGCAGCTGGGCGAGGCCAATACCACCCGTCGCGCCAAGGAGGAAGAGTGTGACAGGCTCGCCACGGAGCGCGACCTGCTGGCGGCGCAGCTGGCCGAGCAGAAGGAGATGCTCAAGAAGGCGCAGGACGAGGCCGAGAGGAAGGAAACCGCTCTCCTGGCCGAGTTCGAGAGCGAGCGCTCCTCCTGGACTGACAGGAAGGCGATGCTGACCTCCGGCTTCCACGAGATCGAGGATATTGTGGATGGTACGTTTCTTTCGCTTCTTCGCGCTTCCGACTATGTGTCGGGCCGACTTCTGATTTTTCGACTTTCTTCTTTTTTTGTCTTGGCAGACTTCTTTCCTGGTCACTCGCAGGCGGTCCCTCTGGCCATCGAGGCTGCTCGTGAGGCGCGAAGGGCGAATGGTGAGGAGATCGCCGCCAATGCTCCCCGAACCGTTGATGAACAACTCCTAAGCATCGAAGCCCGTATTCGTCCGGTCCACCGGTAGATGCGCCGGCTTCAGCGTGCCGGCGCCCAGGCGGTTGCCGCTTTGTGGCCGGACATGCCGGCTCTACGCACCGCCAGTCGGACCGCCGACTGGCTGGAAGTCGCTGCCGGTCGTCTTGAGGCCTGAAAGGGCTCCTCGGCCCGGGCCGGAGCGCGCCGGGCCTTGGAGTTCGTCAAGGCATGGTATCCAGGGCTGGACCTGGACCGCTTAGCCGCGTTCCGGTCAGAAGCCCAGGCCGAGCTGGAGGCCGTGGAGGGTGCCCTTATCGAGCGTGCGGCGGCCATCACCAAGTACACGAACACCAATGTCTTCGTGCCCGAGCGGGCTGAAGGCGGCGAGGAAGTGCCGGCAGAGTGGTTCAGGATGAACCCGGAGTATGGCGAGGACTCGGCGGAGGTGATTGACTCCAGCACCGAGGAGGAGGACGAGGCGGAGGCCGAAGGCGAGGCGGAGGTGCCAGAGGACGGAGCAGGCGGCCAGCCTCAGCTCGACCGCGCCTCCAGCAACGAGCCGCGTCAGGAGAAAGCGACTGCCGCCAGAGGCGATCAAACCGAGACCGCCCAGCCGACTGCCCCGGCGCCTGACACTGCCGTCTCCTCCGATCCTCCAATCCCAGATGCCGCCTCCTAGGATGCCTTTCCCGCCACTGCTCGTCTGTCTTAGTGATCCTTTGAAAACTTTGTTAGATTCGAACAATTCCACCCGCGGGGTGTATCTTGAACTTCTATTCAAAGATTCGGCCAAGGGCCTATGTAAATATTAATCTGCTTTCCGTCTTTCCTTGCTTAATGCTCTTTAGGATTTTTCCCTTTGCTGCCTTCCTTTAGTCGCTGCCTTGTCAGTCGAACAGCCGCTCTGCGGACTGTCGCTGGGTCAAGTGCTTGGCAACTTTGGGAAGGCAAGGACTTGGCCGTTTAGAGTTTCTTTAGCAAGTCGGATAGGAAGCGACATGCCGACTACCCAAGAGTCGGCCGTCCTTAATAGAGGTTAATGAAGACGGCGAGCCGGCTACTCATGAGTCGGCCTTCCGGTTCAAAAATGCTGGAGGCCATCTTATGCTATGTTCGTGCTTTAGGTCCTTAGCCATTTTTCGCCTGGGTGCCCGTTCTTCCTCACTCCTGCCTGTCTCACAGTCGCTCTGCGAGCTGCGGCTTTGCCAGGAGGCGGATTGGGCACCGCACACTACTTGTCTGACTGCTAGAAGCTTCTCATAGCGCAAGGCGGTGAGTCCCCGGGCCGACTAGTCAGGCCCGGTGCCAAACGGCTTATAATGAAAGTAATGTACTCGTAGGCATAATTCTTATCGTACAGATAACAAAAAGGGCAGTCCCCGAGCTCGTCTCGGGGGGCCCAAAGTCTTAGTACTTTAATACGAAGGGGTAGTGTGATACATACTGCATCAACTGTAAAATCTTCAAAGAAGATTTGCATTCCATGGGCGTTCTGTCTCTTTGCCGGAGTCGTCCCTCTTGCGCGCTCGGGGCTTCTGGGCGTCGATCAAATAGTAGGCGTCATTCCCTAGCACCTTGCTGATGATGAAGGGGCCTTCCCAAGGTGCCGACAGCTTGTGCTGGCCGGCCGTTCGTTGGATCAGCCGGAGCACAAGGTCGCCTTCTTGAAAGGATCTTGGCCTGACCTTCCTGTTGTAGTATCGACGCAGACTCTACTAGTAGATGCTGGACCGGCTGAGTGCCAACAGCCGGCCCTCTTCCAGCAGATCGACGCCGTCTTGACGTGCTTCTTCTGCTTCTTCCTCGGTGTACATGGCGACTCGCGGGGAGTCGAATTCTATGTCCGTTGGGATGACGGCTTCGGCGCCATAGACGAGGAAGAATGGTGTGAAGCCGGTTGACTTGTTTGGAGTCGTGCGCAGACTCCAGAGGACGGCTGGCAGCTCCTCAAGCCAACAGCCGGCAGATCGCTCCAGTGGTGTGACGAGTCGAGGCTTGATGCCGGATAAGATGAGGCCGTTTGCTCGCTCCACCTGGCCGTTTGACTGCGGGTGGGCAACGGACGCTAAGTCCAGTCGGATGCCCTGTGTTGCGTAGAAACGGGCCAAGGCGCCTTTGGCAAAATTCGTGCCATTGTCGGTGATGATGCTGTGTGGGATGCCGTACCGAGTTGTGATGTCAGCGATGAAGGTTACTGCAGTCGGACCATTCAATTTCTTGATGGGCTTCACCTCCACCCACTTGGTGAACTTGTCCACCGCGACAAGTAGGTGAGTCAAGCCACCTCGTGCCATCTTGAATGGTCCCACCATGTCCAGGCCCCAAACTGCAAAGGGCCAGGCGATGGGGATAGTCTTGAGTGCGGAAGCCGGCTGAAGCGGCTTGGAACGAAAAACTTGGCACCCCTTGCACTTTTGGACTAACTCTTTGGCCTCTTCCAGAGCGGTTGGCCAGAAAAAACCATGCCAGAAAGCTTTGGCGACGAGTGCCCTTGAGGCCGCGTGGTGACCGCACTCGCCTTCATGGATGTCTCTGAGGATTGCCTGATCTTGTTCTGCTTCGGCACATCGTTGGAAGACGCCGGTAACGCTGCGCCTGACCAGCTCTCTGTTGACTATGGTGTAGGCTGCTGCTCGGCGTTGCACCTGCCGAGCCAAGATTTCGTCGGTTGGCAGCTCTCTATTTACTAAGAATCTGAGGATGGGCTGGGCCCATGAAGGTGCTGCTACTTCTTCAACTGCCACTAGTGCGACTTGGATAAGGGTGGCCGGGCTGGGAGGCGGCGGGTTGGAGTTCGCAGCCGCTTGCTGATTTGACAAAGTCCCGGGGCCGACTGGAGCAGTCCTCGGGCCGAGCTCTGGAGTCTCCGATCTTGCTACTGCAGTCCCCGGGCCGGGTTCTGAAGTCCTCGGGCGGGCTTCGACTGTATGTTGCTTGGGGTTGGGCCCGTCCTCCTCAGGCGGAGCCTGCACATAGATTGAATCCGATTCTGGTGACGGCTTGATGGAAGGCTTGAGGAGGCGCCGGAGGGCGACACCAGATGGTATTGCCTGGCGGGTGGAGCCGATTCGTGCCAAGGCGTCTGCTTGGTCGTTGTCGTTCCTTGGCACGTGGAGGAACTCGCACCCCTCGAAGTATCCGCTGAGTTGCTGGACGAGAAAACGGTAGCTCGCCATATTTGCGTTCTTGGCATCCCAATCGCCTGATGATTGCTGGACCACCAAGTCAGAGTCGCCATAACACAGGATCCGGCGAATGCCGAGTTCTTTGGCAAGCCGGAGCTCGTGGATGAGCGCCTCGTACTCAGCCACATTGTTGGAGGCAGCGAAATGGATCTGTAGCGCATATCTGAGCTTGTCACCCTTGGGGGAAGTGAGGACGACGCCGGCTCCCAGGCCGGTGCGCATCTTGGAGCCGTCGAAGTGCATCCGCCAATGGGTGGAGTCGGGCGCTGGCGGCAGATACTGGGTCTCGGCCCAGTCAACGAGGAAGTCGTCCAGTGCTTGTGACTTGATGGCGGTGCGGGGCTCGTAGTAGACGGTGTAGGGAGCCAGGTCGATGGCCCATTTGGCCACCCGTCCAGAAGCATCTCGGCTTCCGATGATCTCGGCCAGTGGAGCTGTGCAGACCACAGTGATTGGATGCTCTTGGAAGTAAGGCTTCAATTTCTTGGCGGCAAAATGCACGCCGTAGCACATCTTCTGGTAATGGGGGTAGTTCTGCTTGGAGGTCGACAGCACCTCACTCAAGTAATATACCGGTCTCTGGATGGGTAGCGCCTTGCCTTCCTCCTTGCGCTCGACTACAATGACTGTGCTGACTACTCGGCTGGTGGCGGCAATGTATAGGAGCATGGGCTCTTTGGGAGTCGGAGCCGCCAGCACAGGGGGTGTAGTCAACATCTTCTTTAGCTGGAGAAAAGCCTCGTCCTCCTTGGGAGTCCACTCAAAGAAGGTCGTCTTCTTCATGAGCTGATACAAGGGGAGAGCCTTCTCGCCCAGTCGACTAATGAATCGGCTGATGGATGCCAAACAGCCGGTGAACTTCTGCACATCTAACAGTCGTCTGGGTGCCTCCATCCTCTCCATGGCCTTGATCTTCACTGGATTGCACTCTATGCCGCGTTCGGAGACCAGGAAACCGAGGAGCTGACTGACTGGTACTCCGAAAACACACTTCTCCGGGTTAAGTTTGATCTGGAATCGGCGCAGATTCTCAAATGTTTCCTTGAGGTCCTCCAGCAAGGTTCCGCGCTTCTCTGTCTTCACCACCACATCATCCACATAGACGTGGGCATTTCTGCCGAGTTGCTTCAGGAGGCACTTCTGCATGCAACACTGAAAAGTGGCGCCGGCGTTTCTCAAGCCGAATGTCATGGTCAGGTAGCAGAAGGCTCCAAACGGCGTGATGAAGGCGGTCTTTAGTCTGTCTGCCGGGTTCAGCTTGATCTGATGATATCCTGAATACGCATCTAGGAAACTCAATAGCTCGCATCCGGCTGTGGAGTCTATCACCTGATCAATCCTTGGCAGAGCGAATGGGTCCTTGCGGCAGGCTTTGTTGAGGCTCGTGTAATCAATGCACATCCGCCACTGCTTGTTCTTCTTCAGCACCAGCACTGGGTTTGCCAGCCACTCTGGAAAAAACACTTCCATGATGAAGCTGGCTGCAAGGAGCCGGGCTATTTCCTCTCCAACAACTCTTCTTTTTTCTTCCGACAAGCGGCACAAGGGCTGCCTGACGGGCTTCACATCAGATCGGACGTGTAATTTGTGCTCGGCGAATTCCGTCGGGACACCAGGCATGTCCTTGGGGGACCATGCGAAGATGTCACGATTCTCACGGAGGAAATCGACGAGCTCACCTTCCTATTTGCTGTCAAGGCCTGTGCCCATGACAGCGTACCTCTCCGGGTGCTCTGGGTCCAACGGTATCTTCTTCATTTCTCTGGCCGGCTTGAATGATCCTTCTGCTTCCGACTCCTTGGGGTCGGGCGATAACTCGGGCTGCTTGCCGGCCATCGCCACGACCCGATCAAGGAGCCGTCTCTCAGCTGCGATCACCAAGGACTCGGCCAGCCGACTACTTTCGGCTGCGCAAGCGGATGACTTCCTGTAGTCGCCGGACATGGTTAGGATTCCCTTGGAACTCGGCATCTTCATCTTGAGGTAGGCGTAGTGGGGGACCGCCATGAACTTGGCCAAGGCGGTCGGCCAAGCAGTGGATGATATGGGCTCTCAAGGTCCACCACCTCAAACCAAATTGGCTCTCGGCGGAAATGATCTTTGTCTCCGAAGAGGACATCTATCAGGATCTTGCCGATTGGTGAGCAGGAAAGGCCAGGGATGATTCCGTGGAACACAGTCCGGCTGCTCTGAAGCTGTCTCCGCTTGATTCCTAATTTCTCCATCGTATCCTTGTACAAGATGTTGATACTGCTGCCTCCGTCTATCAGTACTCGTGAGAAGCGAGCGGCCCGCCTATCCGTGGCGAGCGTGGTGCTTAAGACCAAGGCGTAGGAGCCTGGACTCGGCATCACCTCTGGGTGATCAGCTCTGCTCCAACTGATAGGCTTCTCGAACCAATGCATGAACTTTGGAGTGCTTGATGCAACCGCGTTCACTTCTTGCTGCTGTTGGCGCCTGCTGCGCCGGTCATCCGCTACACTGGTGAACACCACATAGGCCCCGTGCTCATCCGGGAACTCGTCTTGTATCGGGCCGACTGACCTGACAGCCGGCTGCTGGGGCGGGGGTGGAGGAGGCGGCTCGGCAGGAGCGGGAGGGAGCAGGCCGTCCCCCTTGGCGATTCTGGTCAGCCAGTGGCATTTCCTGGTGGTGTGGTTTGACGGCTTCGCGCCGCTGTGAAACTTGCAGGGACCATCTAGAGTCTGCTCGTAGGAAAAAGTCGGCAGCCAGTTGGACTTGCCGCCCTTCTGCCGCTTCGCCAGAGGCGGTCCCTCCAGCTGCTGGTCCTCTGCTGTTGCCACTTGCCGACTGCTGGAAGTCAGCTGCGGGGCTTTGCGCTTCTGGTCATTCTGCTATTGCCGCCGACTGGTGTCTCCAGCCGGAGTTCTTGGAGCCTGAGGGGCGACTTTGCCAATTGTGCTGACCCGAATCTCCGCCTTCATGGAGGAGTCAGCCGTAGCATACTTGTCTGCTGTGATCAGTAGCTCGTCGAGGGTCTCCGGCTCATCGCAGAGGAGCTTGTGCTTGAGGAGGGTGCCTTCTCTGCACCCAGCAATAAAGTACTCGATGGCCTGCACCTCGTGCACGCCCTCGCAGGAGTTTCGGAGTTCGCCCCATCGCGTGAGGTAGTCACGAGTAGACTCGTCAGGGCCTTGCACGCACAAGGAGAGCTGGCGTGGCTTGGGAGGTCGCTTGTACGTGCTCGTGAAGTTGCGGACGAAAGCCTCGGTGAAGTCGACCCAGCTGTTGATGCTGCGAGGCTTCAGACTGTTTAACCACGTCCGGGCCGAGCCCTGGAGCATGAGCGGGACGTATCTTACGGCAACACGCTTGTTGCCATTCGCGATGTTGACGGTCGTGGAGTAGTCGATCAGCCAATCTTCCGGCTTCACGGTGCCGGTATGCTTGGGCGTGTCTCGGGGGAGTGTGAACCCTTTGGGAAAGGGCTCGTCCCGGATACGGGGTCCAAAGCAGGGGGGACCCAACTCGTCTTCTTCTTCCAGCGCCAGGGATCGGTGGAGTCGGTCGATTCGGTGGCAGGCGTCGTTCTCTCCGACTCCTTCTTGGCGGCCAAGGCGGTCGCCGAGAGTCGGATGCTCCACGAGCGTCGGGGAGACTCGTCTTTCTCTGCAAGGAGGGGGTGGTAGGTAGTCATCCCGCCGTTCCACCGCTCTAGGGCGGCCGTTTTGGTCGCGCTCGATGGTGACGTGGGTCCGACTGCGGCTGGCAGCCGGCTCCTTGTCCTTCTTCCCACGGGCCCCGCCAGTCGGCGTTCGAGACATCGCACCTTGGTCTCGGCGAAGCGATGGGTCGTCATTTTGGTGCCGCGGCGCCTCGGTGCGGCAGCTGGCGTTATTCTGCGCGGCAGCCGCGTCGAGGAGCTGCTGAACTCGCCCCGTCATTATGCAGCGCTCTTCGCCTTCGAAGTTGTCGAGCTCGTCTGCTGCCGCCTGGGCAGCACGGATATTCTCTGCGGGCGTGGCATACACAGGGCGATCAGCCCCGAAGAGGTTGGCGATTGCCGCGCCGCGCTGTCCGACCGCGCCTAGGCGGCTAGGCCCGGCTGGAGCCGGCGAGCCGCCTACGGCGCGATCCATCTCTCGTTGATAAACTTCTGACAAGCGCCTCATGCTTGTCAGTTTCTTCGCGCCCTCGAGGAGCTGAAGGCGGAGCGCCCCCAGCGTCCCGGCGTTTGCGTCTTCCGGAATTGGTGCTGCAAGGTCTTGCAGGGCCGCGTCAAACGGGTCATGCGCTCCTTCGCCGGAGCGCTCGCCGTGCTCGAGGACGAGGACCTCAGTGACGGCGCTTTCGCCGCTCCCCGCGTATGAGAGCGACTCGTCGTAGACCACCACATTGGTGGGGAACGCGTCAAGCGACACGGTGTCGGAGTCGACCAGCATCGGGTCGGTGGATCCTATGGACTCCAGGTCCGCGGCAGGCTCGCCGGCGACGTGGAGTTGGTCGAGGAGGCCCACGGGGGGCCCTCGGGGCTACCCATGCCTGCGTCGGGCGAAGGCTCGTCGGAGAGGCAAACCTCGCCGATAAGATCGGCGAGGCAGCTGGCTGCACAGGCGATCTCAGCGCCGCACAGCGCGTTGGCACAGACGTCGTCCGATGTGCCGGGCTGGCTGTGCTCGCCAGGGAAGAACAGGGTTCCCATCCAGAGCAGATCTTCGGACGACGGTGCACCTCGCCCCACGGTGTGCGCCAAATGTCGGGTGTTGGATACAACATATGCCAAAGGATGGCTTATCATGGTGGGAGCGAGTAGAACGTCGCCGGTGCCTGGAAGCGGGATGAGGCGATGACATGCACGCCGGCGGAACTTACCCAGCTTCAGGGCTCTCCTAGGAGATAACACCCCTACTGCTGCTCTGCGGGGTCTCCGCATGATCACTAAAGCAAGGTAACTACAATGGTGCTCCTGGAGCTGTTTCGGGAGGTGGGAGAGGGCAAGGCTAGCTGTCTCTTCCCTGGGCTATCTGGTCTATCTTCTTCTCTAGGTCCGAACCCTTTGCCTGGGTGCCCCGGGGGGTTTATATAGGCCTTACCCCCGGGGGTACAATAGTAATCCGGCTGGGCGCGGGTCCCAGCCGTCTGTCTCTCAGGCCGTCGTCCTTCCCGCCAGCTTTGCGGACAGGCTTGACACTGTAGCGGCACTCCTGATGACGCAGGCTCGGTCATCGGGTCGTGGCGACAGTGCCGCTGTCTATCGGGCGCTCACTGTCACCGTTCCCCATCTTATCTGATTAATGGCTCGTGGGGCCCCGGAGGAGTCAGCCGACTCCAGGGGGCCGACTCCCACGGGCCCGTCTTCAGATTGCCCAGGCCGGCTTCGGCCCTCTCACTGACAGGCGGCCCTGCCGCCTTCGGGTCGTACAGGCCGGTGTTGTGGGCACAGTGCACTGCGCACTGTGGCTGAGGTCAGGGCAGGCATGGCAACAGTGCCGTATCTCACCGGAGATCTTCCAGCGGTACGGCCTACTGTAGCCATGCCGACCCTTCGTAGGCAGGGGGAAGCGGCCATGCCGCAACCGTACCCTACGTCGTACTTCGGGATAAGGGAGGAGTCTTGGGCCGACTCTCCGTAGTCGGCCTCCCTGGAAGTCGCCAGCTCGGAGTCGGCTTATCCGGAGTCGCCGCCTGGGACTCGGCATATCTGGGAGTCGCCGCCTGGGACCCGGCATATCTTGGAGTCGGCCCCGGGACTCGGCCTGAGGGGCGCGGCCTGCCCCGATGTCTTGAAATGTCCTGGGGCTCGGGTTAGCCTACCCGTGGCCCATTACTCCGACAATCATGACGATGAAGATGCCGGAGCAGACGACGATGGACCATGGATGGGCTAGGTGCAGGACCCTCATATTCAAGAGTTGCTTCTCAAGCAGATGGATAACACAAGAGTTGCCGCCCGAGAGAAAGCCAAGCTGGATCAACTGGAGATAGACGCGGTTACTCCATTGTATGAAGGATGCATGCCCGAGGATACCCGCTTGAAAGTAACATTCATGGCTCTGGAGATGAAGGTAAGACACAAAATGACCGACACATGCTTCGACGAGAACATGTCATACTGGCACGAACGTCTTCCCAAGGGGGACAAGTGCCCGACCAGTTTCGAGGAGGCGAAGAAAGTCGTGTGTCCTCTGGATTTACCGCACGTGAAATACCATGTGTGCATGAACAATTGCATCATTTATCGGGACGAGCACGCGGAGTCTACCATATGTCCGGTGTGCGGCGTCACTCGATACAAGAAGAGGAAGAAAGCTCCTCGAAAAGTGGTGTGGTACTTTCCGATCACTCCTCATCTGCAGTGGTATTTCGCGGACCCTAAGGTAGCAAAGCTCCTGCGTTGGCACGCGGATAGGGAGGAGAAGAAGCGAGAAGATGACGGAAATGATCCGGATATAAATAAAAAAGACAAGACGTTGAGTCACCCTAAGGATGCCAGCTAGTGGCAAGCGTTGAACTTCGAACACCCAGAATTTGGGGACGATCCAAGGAACATCGTGCTGGGCACGAGCACCGATGGATTCAATCCGTTTGGCAGCCAGAGAAGCACACATAGCACCTAGCCTGTGTTTGTGTGGATGTACAACCTTCCCCCCTGGTTGTGTATGAAGAGAAAGTACATTCACATGAGTATGCTAATTGAAGGGCCAAAACAACCAGGGAATGACATCAATCTATATCTGGGGCTGCTGAAAGAGGAGCTAGACACGCCGTGGAAAACGCCAACCAATACGTGGGATGCCGCAGAGAAAGAATATTTCCCTATGAGAGCCGCACTGCTCACGACGATGCACGACTATCTCGGTTACGGATATGTCGCGGGGCAGGTGGTCCACGGATTTTCTGGATGCGTCAGGTGCATGGATGACACAATGTATCGCCAGCTAGATAGAGATCCCGGGTCTTCGAAAACCGTGTTCATGGGACATCGAAGGTGGCTTCGTGACGATGACTCATGAAGAAAACGCAAGGATCTGTTCGATGGTGAAACCGAACCCCGAAGATGCCCGCGTATGAGGAGCGGCGAGGAAATAGACGAGCTGTTGAAAAATTGGAAAGAGTGCCCACCACCGGGAAAGGCGTCAGAGCTGGGAAAGAAGCGAAGGGCGCCAGAGCCGCCGCTGTAGGTATGGAAAACGAGGTCTATTTTCTGGGACTTGCTGTACTGGAAGATCCTCCGTGTGCCTCACAGCCTTGATGTCATGCATATCACGAAGAACGTGTGCGAGAGTCTGCTTGGTACCCTGCTCAACATGCCAGAGAGGACCAAAGATGGGCCGAAAGCAAGGGCAGACTTGAAATCAATGGGCATCAGGGAGGAGTTTCACGCTAATGATGATGATGATGATGATGAGGCGAAGGACACGAAAAGTCGTCGCAAAGGCAAAAAGGTCGAGAAGATCGGAAATGACTGCCCCTCCGCGTGCTTCACTCTAAGTCGGGAGGAGATCGAACAGTTTTTCATCTGCCTCGTAGGAGTAAAACTTCCTTACGGTTACGTGGGGAAGATAAGCAGATACCTAGACTTAGCGAAGCAGAAGTTCAGCGGGATGAAGTCTCACGACTGTCATGTGCTGATGACGCAGATACTTCCAGTTGCAATCCGTGGGATCATGGACGCGCACGTCCGTGAAACACTATTTGGCCTATGCAACTTTTTCGACGTCATCTCTCGGAAGTCGGTTGGCGTGAGGCAACTCAGAAGGCTACAGGAAGAGATCGTGGTGATACTATGCGAGCTTGAGATGTACTTCTCGCCCGTATTCTTCGACGTTATGGTGAATCTGCTGTCCATATCGTGGAGGATATCATCCAACTCAGGCCGACGTTCCTGCACATCATGATGCCATTTGAAAGGACAAATGGTGTCATCAAAGGATACATTTGCAACATGTCACATCCAGAGGGAAGCATAGCCAAGGGCTTTCTGACCGAAAAGTGCATCTCCTACTGCACAAATTATTTAGGCATCGAGAACCCCGTTGGTCTGCCTGTCAACAGGCACCTCGGTAGGCTCGCTGGATGGGGTCACCACGAGGGTCGCCGCGAAATGCATGTCGACTTCAAGGGTCGACTCGCCGACTTTGAAAGAGAAAACCTAGTCGCGCTATAACACATAGACGTGGTCGATCCTTGGGTGGTAGAGCACAAAACCTTTATTGAGAAGACATACAATGACCGAGGCCAACAGAGGATAGACGGAGATATAATCAAAGAGCACAACTCATGTTTCACGCGTTGGTTCAAGGAGAAGCTTCTGTCATACCCTTTACATGAGGATTCTTCCGCGGAAGAAAAACTCATATTCGCCTAGTCACAGGGCGCCGAGCACAACCTGATGACATATGAGGCGTACGATATCAATGGCTACACATTCTACATCGAGGAAAAGGACATGAAGAGCGATGGTTATCAGAACTCCGGGGTAACGATGGAATCCTACACCGGTAACGACAAGGACAGATACTACGGAAGGATCGAGGAGATCTGGGAGCTGAGCTACGCTGGAGAGAAGGTCCCGATGTTCCGTGTCAGATGGGCCAAGAGCGTCCTAAAATAAGACCGGTATTTCACCACCATGGTTATACCCGAAGCCAAATCCAAGACCGCGGGCGCAAACGTCACCGCAAAAAATGAGCCATGGGTACTGGCTTCCCAAGTGGACCAATGCTTCTTCATTACCAACCCGTCAAAGCCCAGTCGTGTTGTCGTGAGGAGAGGCAAAAGGAAGATCATCGGAATGGATGGAGTCGCCAATGAGCAGGACTTCGACAAGTACGGTGACCCGAAGATGGAACATGACGACGACGATGAAGTGCCATACACCACAAGAAGAAGCAGGACCACCCTACCTAAAGGACGTCCATTGAAGAGAAGAACTCCATGTGCAAAAAAGAAGGGCAAGAAGATTGTGAAAAGATAGCTGGCTAAGATCGATTGTATTAAATTGTAGTCTTCATTTCTCGATTGTATTTCGACATATGGAAATGACATTTCTTCTGTTCTAGTCCTCATGAATATTTATTTATGTTTATTCTGGTATACCAATTTTTATTTATGTTTATTCTGGTATTGAATTTCTAACTCACAAAAAGTATTGAATTTTTTAATATTTTTTGAACTCATGAATATTTTTAAATTTCATGGGCTTTGAATTCATGATTATTTTTTTAAATTTGATGATATTTTTTCATATTCATAAATGTTTTACCAATTCTCAAATGTTTTGCAACTAAAAATCCAAAAACAAAGTTACTAATGGCGCACCAGGAGAAGGTGTGCCATTGCTATCAAGGTACTTATGGCGCACCCCAAGGAGGTGCGCCATTGGTACACCAATTTATATTTAGGTTTATTCTGGTAAAAATCCAAAAAAAAGTTAGTAATGGCGCACCAGAAGAAGGTGCGCCATTGCTATCATGGTATTTATGGCGCACCCCCAGGAGGTGTGCCATTGCTAACCCTCCCCCCACTAAAATCCCTGATCCCCAATCTCACATCTCTCTCAGCCCTCGATCGACCTGCTGCCCCTGACCCACTGCGG